>NW_027137467.1:0-137640 GCF_001889945.1 Aspergillus brasiliensis CBS 101740
CAGGGTACCACTATCACTACTCTTTATTTATACCTTTATATCATAGACTATTACTTTCCTGACCAACTTGGTGCCTTATCAAGGCCTGTCGTGGCCTGTATGGATGGTGGTGGTCACATGACCTGGTGCCACTTCCTCCTGGCTCCACGTTTCTTTCCTCTCGCAGCCTCCGAAGTGGCTAGGGCAGTCTGTCTTCAAAGCAAGGAACCTTATTCTATAGCTTAATAATCTATTCCCATTGCAGAAAAGCTTCTTGCTCCATAGCTTGATAAGCTCGGAGACTTTCTGGGCAACCATAAAACCTTCGGACACTTTCCAATCTGAGGATTATCTAACAACTATAACTAATGGCGCAACGAGACTCATATTCTGTCTAGTGCATGCTTGATATTATTGCTGCTAAAGGCGTATAGAATCTGTCTTTAGAACAGAAACCGTTCGTTCTATAGCTCAATAATTCAATTGTATGCTAGTTAATGAACTAGTTAACTAGTAAATTCTCTGCTCTACAGCTTAATAAGCTCGGAGACTTTCTGGCACCATAATTTTATCAATCCGAAGCATTATCTATCAAAGATCACTAATGGCACAGCGAAATTAATATTCTGCCCAGTGCATGCTTGACATCATTGCTGCTAAAGGCGTGTAGGATCTGTCTTTACAGCCAATGGGCTTCTTAATCTTGAGCTTAATGGCCTGTTCCTATGGATTGTAGTTGAACTCCCTTAAAGCTATAGCTTAATAAGCTCGGAGACATTTCGGCAACCATGAAATAATTGATCCGAGGGTTATCTAATAGATTATAGACTTGAGACATCTCCGAATGCAAGAGCGCAGTATCCAAAGCTATTGTTTTTGAGAGCCTGCTGGTTTGTCTGGCAGCGTAGAAGTTGACAATGCATATCACCTTACTTTTTTCTAGCAACTACATTCCTATGGAGTTTATTGTTTCCATATCAGTGGAACAACGTCTTTTCAACACAAGGGTAACGCATACGATAGATGCGAGCACACTATTCTAGTAAGGTCCAGAAGATAAACCTGCGTAGTCCCAAAATAACCGGGGGGTAACTTCGCTCAGCGTCCCACTTACCGAGAATACTCGGAATCTTCTCAAAAGATATAAGACATCCGATCAGTTCAGTGTCCCGAACCAGGTCGGCGGCAGAGCTCGATGATCAATGAACGCTTCGCCACTCGTCATGACTGGGTGGCATTATGATCCGCCTCATGTTCGCTTCTAGATAGATCTCTCGGATATAAGAGACCAATAAGATATTATGCATGCTTCTACGAGAGCCGTAGGTCCCGTCAGTGGGTATAGAAGAACTTGGACGGGATATCATAGAACCAACCATCAGTGTGCGGACTGTGTATTTCAGCCGTTGTGGAGTATGGCTTCCCTGATAGAAGTACCGCATTTGAGGCCTTATGAAGCATGGATATTGATCATGACGAGGTCACAATAGGATATAAATATCACCCGTATAGTATCTGTTGACTAAAGATGTTAACTGCGAAATATCAAAGCAACAATGTCGCATCTACTCGAACCTATAACACTCGGCGGCTCTATCCCGCTGCGCAACCGCGTCTGCATGGGTGCCCTCACGCGCAATCGATGCATCGACAACAGCAAACCCACCGAGGCAACTGTCCGGTACTATGCTGAGCGCGCGCAAGACGGCGTCGGCCTGATTGTCGTGGAGGGGACCATGATCTCTCCTCATGGAGCTGAGTGGCCGCACGTGCCCATGCTGTTCGATCAAAGTCATGTAGAAGCGTGGAAAAAGGTCACTGACGCGGTACATCGCCTTGGGGGAAAGATCTTCTTCCAGCCTTGGCATGCTGGTATGGTTTCCATATCATTTCTGTTTCTGTTGCTGACTTGATTATACCCTATGTAGGTCGCATCCAGAATGATAATATGCCCATGCTGAAAGACAGCGGCTATCCGGTGTTGGCTCCCTCTGCCATCAAGGCGAGGGGTGGGAAGTATAGAACACTTCCAGGTCTTCCTGTATGTTTATCGGAGAGTGTGCTGCCTGTCCGCTTCTATGTCCTAGTAATGTGCCTTCTGCTTACTGTCTCCGTTAGGGCCATACCGAGAAAGTTGTGGAGATCGAAGACCACGGGATGATACTTGAGCAGTACCGACACTCCGTCAAACTGGCAAAGGAGGCTGGCTTTGATGGAGTCGAGCTTCTTGCTCAGGGGTATGTCCATCACAATCGTCCTTATATGTCTGAGACTAATATATGTGCATAGGGGCTACCTGCTACATAGCTACTTGTGCTCGTAAGTCGCATTTTGGATGTCTGATACATGAAAGAGCTATCTTTAACACTGACACAATAGGCACTCGAACCAACGGAAAGACCACTACGGCGGCTCAGTAGAGAACCGCTGCCGTTTCCCTCTTGAAGTGTTAGACGCCATCATCAACGAATGGGGTCCAGGCGCGGTCGGGATCAAGATCTGCCCCACAGATGATTATAATGATAGCATGGTTTCGTTTAGGGAGCTTTCAGAGACATATGATTATCTCATCCGCCAGCTTGTGTCGCGTGACTTGGGATACGTCAATATATCTCGGCGAGGATGCGACCTCGGTAGGTCACAAGATGAGTCCTGGACGCCCAGTCCTAGACCAAAGGGATATGAATTACCGGAGGGCTACGATCCCGTGAAGCATTTTGGCCCACTGATCAAGTTTCCGGGCAGTAAGACTAAGCTCATGGCTAATCATGAGTATACTGTTGAGGAAGCGAACCAGCTTGTGAGAGATGGTCAGCTTGATATGGTAACCTTTGGGCGGCCCTTTATCCATAATCCGGTAAGTTATTGGCACCGTCTTTGCAGCAAGTCTATCTTATGATACAGGAGATTAACATACCGAGGTAGGACGTGATTAACCGAATCAGGAATGGAATCCCGTTCGCTGGGAACGATCGAGGTGGCTTTGTGAATTACGGGCCTTATAAGTGTCCGGACGAGAACTATAACGACTGGCCACATGCGACTATTTAGCAGTCTACTAGTTGAGTGTTGGGAGAGGTGCAGACGCTTCTGCGAGCTGTGTTTAGAATCTTGAGGCACCACACAATATATAGACGACCTGATCCTAGGAACAATAGATGCGTTCACTTGGATAATAAATAAGTAGCCAGCTATTAGCGGCCTTGTTTGTCATTGTAAATTTTTCTATTATGCGTAGGGCTGTGGTGATATCGCCACGCGGCATGCCCACTCGGGAGGATTACTAGATATGTCTCCGAGTACTTTACCAGCTTAGGGCACTCATGTCAAGGCATCCGTCTTCCTTCTCGGACCAGGTCTCAATGAAGGAGAAGTATTGAACCTTCTATAGTCACAGAAATATGAAGATGCTGGTTTGGAGAGAATCCGCTACTGGCATAGCTGACCCGCTGTGGATATATATTTCCAGTCTAGCACTAATAGTAGTAGTACTAGTGTTCCCACAACAAGTCGTAAGTAGTACTATATCTTCATACAACTCGTCTCGTACAGTGACTAAAGGTACATTTACTTATACCACTTGAACCAAAATTAAACGTGCTGTGGGTGGGAATTGATCGTTGAAGAATTACCGCAAACATCGAGATGCCAGTAATGCGATGGCCATCGGCTGACCTCCGATCTACTAACAACTGACGTCGACCTACAGGTAGCTGATGAGCGACTAACTACATCTGACTACGGATAGAAGACGACAAAATGATTTGGAAAGCGCTCTCTGCGACCTCGCAGTACCCCCGATGGTAGATAAGGGTATATAGACCCATTCTATAGCTGGGTCTCAAGACTTGTCTTCAGGTCGATCAACCCCGCACTTTGTTGCTTGTACATGGGGAAATCAAGAAAATGTATGTCACGCCGCCGCGTGTATCCCAGCGGAAGTGTGCCGATCATGCAAGGCGTCGGAGAAATATCCTGGTTGACGTGAGGAGGTGAATATCCGGGGTCTGGGGTAAAACAGGATGATCTGTGAAACAGTTCTCTCTGGGGGGCTGAAAGAATGGTTTTTTCTTCCGTCTACGATAAATGTCGAAGTGCTCGATAGGACTACTGGCGACATGAACAAACCCCAGGGCCAAGTGCTCTGCGTATTGATGACCGTAACATGCGGTATCTCATACCTGCTCTATGGCTATGACCAGGGATTCATGTCCGGCGTGCTGTATGCTGTTACCATCTACTTCAAGGTAAGATGCTGACTGAGTGCAGACTGGCTCAAGACTTCCTCGAAACAATGGACCAGCCATCGACTTTCATGCAAGGACTGCTATCCAGTCTGTACACCCTGGGGTGCTTTTTCGGCTGCGTCAGCAGTATATCATTCAGCGAGAAGATTGGTCGTAAGAAACCTATCCTGATCGGCACCACCCTGATATCTATCGGCGCGGTCATCCAGACAGCTGCATACTCCCCAGCTCAATTTATCGTCGGGCGCATCGTGGCTGGGATGGGAACCGGACTGAACACGTCCGTGATCCCGGTATGGCAGGCCGAGACGCTTCCGGCGAGGAAGCGAGAGCGCTTTGGTGCTATTCAGTATGTGCTGGTTTGCACAGGGACCACCATTAGCTACTGGATGGCGTATGCGTTGTCCTACTCGGCAAATAGTGTCTTTCAATGGCGGTTCCTGGTCGCAGCTCAGCTGTTGTTTGCGGTGCTGATAATGTTGCTTGGTGAGTACTATCATTTGAAGATTCGAACTCTCCAGACCACAGCTTATATCTGTCCAGTCCCGTTGATGCCAGAGTCCCCGAGATGGCACTTTGTGCACGGCTTCCGAGACAAAGCCCTCTGTACACTGATGAGAATGCATGGGACATCCGATGAACAGCAAAGCGAAGTCCAAGCAGAGGTCCATTTAATCCAGCAGGCTGTAGAGCTGGAAGCCAGGCATGGTGCGACCAGATGGGTGGATCTATTCAGAAATGAGCCACGTACCCAAAACTTCCGACGTCTCATGCTAGGGTGGTGGTAAGTGTTGCTTATCGGACATTGTAGGATGCTCTGGCTAATAGATGCATCACATGCAGGCTGATGTTCATGGTGATGTGGTCCGGCGTCTGCAGCATCGGCTACTACATTTCATACCTCTTCGAAGTGTCCGTGGGTCTCAGCCACAACTTGTCCCTGCTGCTGTCCGGGTTCAACGGTCTCTGGTATCTCATTTCAGCATTCATCCCGTTCTTTGTGATCAATCATCTCGGCAAGCGGCGGTGTATGATGATTAGCGCGGCCGGTATGGGCTGCTGCTTCCTGACCATGGCACTAACCATCCGGTCGGGCACGTTTGCAGCCTCGATTATCTGCATCGTCGCCTTCTTCCTGTACTACACCTTCTTCGCACTGGGATACCTGGCCATCCCCTGGTTGTACAATGCGGAGATCATGCCGCTGCACCTGCGATCCCAGGGGACTGCGCTCACGACATCCTCGAACTGGATCTGGAACTTTGCCACCGTCATGATGACTCCCTCGCTGATGAGCCAGCAGGGATGGAAGGGGTACCTGGTATTTACGGTGTTTAATTTCTGCTTTGTGCCGGCAATCCATCTGCTGTATCCGGAAACGACCGGCCGGCGGCTCGAGGAGATCGACGCGATATTCGACGGGACTTCGGTTTTGGTGGCCCGGACGGAGTGGGCCGACAAAGGCCGGTTCGACGGCAACCCGCTGGAAGGAGTCATCCAGGGGCTAGAACCTTCGCAGAAGGAAATACGACACCACGTGGAGTACGTCAGCTCAAACTCGGAGAATTGTTAGCAGTACGGCATGAGCATGGAGACTTTCCTTCATCTTTTTAACTAATTTGGGCATCTGTCGGCTCATGTGGAGGTTGTGCATTTTATCTGTTGATACTTGAGAATGCAGACAGGAAAGGATTACCACTTGCAGCGTCATTGTGCAGACCTAAGACTACTCCGTATACTCCGTAATGTCCTGTTAACTCCGTGAAACCTGCTAAAATCCGACATAGGCCCCAATGATAACTGGATTGATTGCTAATTCAGGGTTAAAGCAGATCCACCCCGTTGGTTGGCAGCGTTTGGTCGACCCACAGTCGGTGAAACGGGATTCCTAATCCCGATGCCTGGAAATAGATCAACCATCAAACCAAGTGACTAAGAGTCATAAGCCTTTCAGCCCCTCGGGGCAACCAAAAGGAACCAGCGAGTGGAGAGGCTTTCCTGGGATGTGCCTGAAATGTTGAACCAGGCATTAACTGGAGCCGGTCGGTCCCTCAAAGCCGAATGCCGATGGGGTTCCCGCCGGCTAAGCTTGTGCCCGCATTTCGACATAAAAATTTTCTTATGCTCCATCTTGCACTGCGGGAGCCAATGATTTGGTATTATAGTGTGTTGCTTCTGGTCTCGGAGGTGATGACTTCCGACTACATCAAAATTCTGTCACCGAATTCGCCGTGGGTGTGGAGCTCGGAGAGATTCGACAGGCTCCACTCGTCACTCTGAGGGATAGGATATCAAGGGGCGTGGTCGCTGCTTTGTAGAGGGAAGGGTTTGACATATGTACTATTAATCTTCACTTTAACTATATACGCCCGTGTCGTCGTGGCTTATAATTTGCTTCTTGTCTCTTCGTTCTATCATCATAGCAATTATTTCCGCTGAAAGCGTGTAATTCTCTAATCATGGATCCGTCCCACCGGGATGGAGCAGATGAGAATGATCTCAGTCTGCAACTAACCAAGACCCAAACGGCATCCAGTGTGGTCACCAACGAGCAACGTCGTGCCCTGACCAACATCGCTTCCGAGTTACACAACGAGTCGCTGGCCGCTGTGATCACCAACGAGAAGGCTTTAGATCCAAGCCACCCCCAGTTCGATCCGTATCAATGGGCAAAAGTCACCATCCGGGCCTTGGACGCCGAGGATATCGATGCCCGTCAACAGGGTATCCTGTTCGAGGATCTTTCAGTCCATGGATCGGGCTCGTCGCTTCACCTGCAGCAGACGGTGCTGTCTACCCTCCTGAGCCCCTTCACCCTGGCTGCCTCGGCATTCCGCAGCAAGAAAAGCACTCGTCGCACGATCTTACACAGCCATGATGGTCTGTTGGAGAGTGGAGAACTGCTGCTGGTCCTGGGCAGACCGGGTAGCGGATGCTCTACCTTTCTCAAGACCATCAGTGGACACCTCCACGGACTCGACTTGGACCCCCAGAGTAACATCCAGTACAAAGGCATTGAATTCCAGCAGATGATCAAGGAATACCGCGGTGAAGTCCTGTACAACCAAGAAGTCGACAAGCACTTTCCTCATCTCACCGTTGGCGAGACCCTCGAGTTCGCGGCTCACGCACGAGCACCACACAACCGGATCGGTGGTATGAGTCGGGCGGAGTACGTCAAGACGAGGGTGCAGGTTATTATGGCATTCTTCGGTCTTTCGCATACATACAACACGAAAGTGGGCAATGATTTCATTCGTGGTGTCAGTGGTGGTGAACGGAAGCGAGTGAGGTAAGTTTCTTTGTGATCTGTGACGGTGATATGGCTTACGAACCTTTCTAGTATTGCTGAGATGGCTTTATCGCATGCTCCTATCGGTGCCTGGGATAACAGTACACGCGGTCTCGATGCTGCCATGGCCCTCGAATTCGTCCAAGCTCTTCGTCTCTCTTCCGATCTCGTCGGCTCCTGCCATGCTGTTGCCGCGTACCAGACCTCCGAGTCGATGTATCAGCTGTTCGACCAGGTGGTGGTTATGTACGAAGGTAGACAGATCTACTATGGCCCACAGCAAGAGGCAGTCCAGTACTTTGAGGAAATGGGCTGGGAACGACCCCTGAAACAGATCTCCCCTGACTTCTTGACGTCCATCACCAATCCTCGGGAGAGAATCGCTCGGAAAGACATGGCCGACAAAGTTCCCCGGACACCAGCTGAATTTGAGGCTTACTGGAAGAAGAGCCCCCAATACCAAGCTCTCAAAGCCAAGATGCAGAGCTATAAGGCTAGATACGCCCCTGGCGTCGAACTAGAGAAGCGATTCGGCGAGAGCAAGCAGGCACAGCAGGCGAAACACGTTCGGCCTAAGAGTCCTTATCTCCTCTCCATTCCCATGCAGATCCGGATATGCCTCCGACGAGCGTACCAAAGGACACGAAATGACCTTCCCACTACCTTGATTACTGTTTTCGTTCAAGTCGCACTGGCGTTGATTATCGGCTCGATCTTCTACAACACCCCCGCCGCGACGGCTGGCTTCTTCCAAAGGGGAGCTACGCTCTACTTCTCGGTTCTGATGAACGCCCTGATTACTATTAATGAGATTATGTCACTCTACGCACAACGCCCTATCGTCGAGAAGCAGGCTGGCTATGCCTTCGTGCATCCGTTTGCTGAAGCTCTTGCATCAATCATCCTTGACTTCCCCATCAAGCTCTTCAGATGTATTTGCTTCAGTATCATCCTCTACTTCATGGCGAATCTCCGTCGCGAGCCTTCTCAGTTTTTTATATACATCCTATTCCTCATAACGACGATCGTCACGATGTCCGGCGTCTTCCGAAGTCTCGGTTCCGCCACTAAGAGCATTGGACAGGCTATGGCGCTGGCAGGTATCTGTGTTATCTGTATGGTGGTCTACACAGGTTTTACCCTGCCTCAACCGTACATGCATCCCTGGTTCAGCTGGATTAGATGGATCAATCCTATCTTCTACTCGTTCGAAGGCTTGGTGGCAAATGAATTTCACGGACGGAACTTTGAGTGCTCGGAGTTCATCCCCAACTATGCCAGTCTTAGCGGAGACTCCTTCATCTGCTCTGCTGTGGGCGCTGTTGCCGGAGCACGAACCGTCTCGGGAGATCAGTTCATTTCTCTAAACTATGAATACACCTATCATCACATCTGGCGGAACTACGGAATTCTGATCGCCTTCCTGGTGTTCTTTAATGGGCTCTACCTCACCATTACTGAGCTCTCTCCCGGCGCGAAGCCCACAGCTGAGGCATTGGTATTCCGTCCTGGACATGTCCCCGCCAATCTTCAGAATGATGAAGAGACTGGCGTTGAATCTGTGCAAGCTGTGACCGAAGGTGCAGGGGAGTCTGACCTTGGGGTAGCTGAAATCCCGGAACAAAAGGAGATTTTTACCTGGAAAAACCTGTCGTATGATATCCCAGTGAAGGAGGGAACACGCAGGCTTCTCGATGAAGTCAGCGGGTTTGTCAAGCCGGGAACGTTGACGGCTCTTATGGTATGTCTGCTCTCACCATGCATGAAGACTCTTACTAATTGTTTCATAGGGAGTCAGTGGAGCTGGTAAAACCACGCTACTTGACGTCTTGGCACAGAGGGCTTCCCTTGGAGTCATCACCGGCGAGCTATTCGTCAATGGAAAAGACCTGAACGCCAGTTTCCCTCGCAAGGTGGGCTACGTGCAACAACAAGACATGCATTTGGCGCAATCAACAGTCCGCGAAGCGCTTCGCTTCAGCGCTGTTCTGCGGCAGCCCAAGTCTGTTCCCCTGCCGGAGAAATACGCCTACGTTGAAGAAGTGATCAAGATGCTGGACATGGAAGACTTCGCCGAAGCCGTCGTTGGAATGCCTGGAAATGGTCTGAACGTGTGCCAGAGAAAGCTTCTGAGTATTGGTGTTGAACTTGCAGCCAAGCCAGAGTTGCTCATCTTCTTGGATGAGCCTACTAGTGGTCTGGACTCTCAGAGTGCCTGGGCTATTTGTACCTTCATGAGGAAGCTTGCGCACCACGGACAGGCTGTGTTGGCTACGATTCACCAGCCTAGCGCTCTGCTCTTTGAACACTTTGACCGGCTGCTGTTCCTGGCCAAGGGAGGAAAGACGGTGTATTTCGGTGATATTGGACAGCAGTCCCAGACGCTGCTGCATTATTTCCAGAGCAATGGCGCCCGTCGTTGCGAACCTACTGAAAATGTGAGTTCACCCTACGCCCCCTTTGGAGTATCGAAACTGACCGTCTAGCCTGCTGAATATATGCTGGACATCATCGGCGCTGGTGCTTCCGGAAAGTCGACCATCGACTGGGTCCAAACCTGGAAGGACAGCCCCGAACGTAAAGAGCTGCATGCTGAACTGGACCGCATCTGCCAAAAGGGCGCATCACTCCCATCTCGCGATGAAAGTGTCGCCGAGTTTGCCATGCCTCTGACCAGCCAGTTCTACTACGTGACGCAACGTGTGTTCCAGCAGTACTACCGTCAGCCGGAATACGTCCTGGCCAAATTCGTTCTTGGAATCGTGTCTGGTCTCTTCATCGGTTTCTCGTTCTGGAAGTCGGATAATTCCCAGCAAGGCTTTCAGAACGTTCTGTTCAGCTTGTTCCTGCTGTGTACCATCTTTACCACCTTGGTTAACCAGTAAGTTCGACTTCATCCTTACAAATAACCTCACACTGACTCTCCTAGAATCATGCCCCACTTCGTCGCCAACCGCGCTCTCTACGAAGTCCGAGAAAGACCATCCAAGGTCTACTCCTGGAAAATCTTCATCATCGCTCAAATGCTCGCCGAAATCCCCTGGCACATCCTGCTCGCCATCTGCGCCTGGGCCTCCTTCTACTTCGCCGTCTTCGGAGCAGACCAATCCTCGGACCGCATGGGTCTGATCCTACTCTTCGTCATCCAGTTCTATATCTTCGCCTCCAGTTTCGCCCAGTTCATCATTAGCTCCCTCCCCGACCCCGCTCTGGGCGGTATGCTCGCCGTCTTCATGTTCGGTCTGTCCCTGATCTTCAACGGTGTCATGCAGCCCCCATCCGCCCTGCCTGGATTCTGGATCTTCATGTGGCGTGTCTCCCCGCTGTCATACTACATTGCCGGTATCTCCAGTACCGCCCTGCACGGCCGTCCGATCGTCTGCTCGGACAGCGAGCTGAGCGTGTTCAATCCCCCGTCTGGTCAGACGTGCGGTGAATATCTCGCTGATTATCTGACTACCGCTACGGGGAGATTGTATAATGCTAATGCGACGGAAAGCTGCGAGTATTGCTCGCTCCGCTCGGCGGATCAGTATCTGGCCGGTCGTGAGATCAGCTGGGATGATCGGTGGAGAGATTATGGTATTTTCTGGGCTTATT
This sequence comes from Aspergillus brasiliensis CBS 101740, assembly GCF_001889945.1. Lineage (NCBI taxonomy): Eukaryota > Fungi > Ascomycota > Eurotiomycetes > Eurotiales > Aspergillaceae > Aspergillus > Aspergillus brasiliensis. The sequence continues at coordinate 11,119 of NW_027137467.1, forward strand.
TTGTTTTCAACATCTTTGCGGCTATTGTGTTTTATTATCTGTTCCGCGTGAGGCCGTATAACAAGAAGACGAAGGCCAAGAGGGCCTGAAGTGGGTGCGTTGGGTTAATATTTTATCTTGGGCATAGCATATAGATGGTTAGATAGACTAGACTTGCATAGCATTATATATCACATTAATATCATTCTGATGCCTTTCGGTACTTCCTACTAAGATAATAATGTTAGAAATGAGTTAATTACAACCATTGTGAAGTGATAACTGCCATAGACCTGTGAATTCGGTAGCCGGTTACCCTATATCCTCTATATACTAAGAAGCCCTATCGTCCCGGCGATGTGAACCCATGAACAAACGATGCGATACCCGCTCACAAGTAACACGGTCTTTAGTCTAATCAAGCCATATTCCATGATACCAGTGCACGTCGCTACCTGGAGGTAATGTAGCTGACAGAGTCACTCTGTTTAGATTCACCTTCTTATCAGTGTCTATATAAGAAGCTTCTCACCCCTTTCTTTCCTCTTCTTCCTCCTTTTCTTGTATTGAACCCAGAGGGAGTCCTTACTTATATATCACATTAATCTATATACTGAACTCCAACTAACCTTCAATCTTACGCGTTCCTAAAGAGAAACAAAGAAACATCTTGTCTCACGGACGGTATCACAAAGGACGGATCGCCTTGATTATAGTCATACAACTGTATGACACCTATAATCCATCGATCTATCCTATCCTCAAAAGACAACCTTGCCACCTGAAACCGGTCATAAAGCAATCACATGCCGTATCACAGCAGAGAACAATTTTCTTTTTTGTGTCCTGCACAAAGATACCTATCTCATTGGCTTTATATCCATCTCACTGTATATTTATATATACTGGGATAGTGCTCGCATTAGCCTCGTGAAGACGAGAAAGAATCAAGCTCGGGGTTTGGTATACGGGATATATATATAGTATCCAAATATGGGATACGCGATTGAAGTGACAGAACAAGGCAAAGCTCCTTATGTTCCCGAGCTGAATCATAGATGAAAGCATTTTCGGAAAAAGAGGATGGCTTGTCGTTACTTTGTCTCCTTAACTGTCTTTTCTAATGATGGAAATGGACCAGTCATGAGAATCACGGAGTAAGTTAACTCACATACATGAATAACTCGGGGAGCTTTCGAATGTCAATACTAATATTTACACCTTCTATAGACACGCGCTTCTTTATCCCCTGCCGAGAATCTATTATATATATAACTTGAAGCCAAGGAGGATACGCTTCGGCATAATCCATCTCACAACTGGATATTAACGCTGCACGGGTTAATTCTTATAAGATATCTCGAGAAACGGGCGACTAAGGAGCCGTTTCTGCACAACCGATACGGGGATATCAAGTGGGTGGTTTCTGACAATCACTACGGAGTACATGGACGGTACTTGACCATTCCAAAAGCATAATGGTGGATAATCTCTACTAAAGACTTTCGATGGAATCCCGGCAATTGACATTGCCAAACCGCTCTAGCAGCTTGTGCAGAATTCCATTGAGCTCACAACTTTAATGGAAGAGGATGACAACAACATCTATCTTTCCTGCGGTCGAGCTATCTGACCAATTTGTATCTCGGGTCACTGCCGGTGTGATTCATCCAGTTCCATCAAGGACATGATCAACTGTGGGTGGCTATGGCAGACGCTTCATGCAGCTAGCATCGGTTGATCTTCGTCTTATTATCCTGCTACCCAGATACGCTTAGTATCTGTCTATCCGCACACTCTCCAAGATATCATATTACTTGGCATCCCGGACAGATAGTCGAGGGTATTAGACTCATCATCGTGGTCGTGTGCCAGATCAAAGGATACTTTATTGACCTCTTCGCCACTGGGAAATACCTCTTTAACATACTGCCTTAAGACTTTGTATTAGCAATGCAAGGACAAAGAGAGTCTCCTTCTCGGCACAAAGAAGAGAAGACATGTCGCTCTCTCCCTACAGGCGTTCAGAACAAGCATTGTGAAGAGTTCCATTGGATCTCGTGTTAATTCTTATTATCTCGTTGAACTACTGAAATTACAGCTTGGTATACCTCAAATTGGCCAGTGGAACGGGTCCCGAAAGGTATAAACCCTTGTTACTGAAATAATGGACGATTTCCTCGGAGCATGTGCAACTATTGAGGCAGAAGCTGCGTTAATCCTGTCATCGGTGATTATCTACATACTCCATAAAACCATCTTCCATTATTCATAGGAAGTACCAACCGTCAGGCTATCTGGATATTCTCCGGAGTGCAAAGAACACCTTGCTTATTTGAGAGAATATCTCATTTATCTTTGATCATCCCGAGCCAGTCTCATTACAACCAGCTACGACGGACATACCTCCTCTGTCCTTCCTAACGACTTTGGACTCGATTCAATAAGTTTCGACCTACTACCCAGGAAGCAACTCACCTTCTGAATGAACGATTCAAACAGATCCTCACTGATGGGGCTTCACTTTACACTGTCGATAATTTATCTTATCTCAACAGTGATACTCTAGCTACTAGAAGACGGGTATCTATGAATAATATCCATAATATACAGAATACGTGGAAGAGGGAATGCGGCCACTAGAGCCCAGATTATCCAACTCTGTCGCAATGCCTCATCTGTTTAACCACCGTAGATGTTCTCAAGATCTGCTGGCGCGTTATACAAGAAGAGCACTGGACACAGCGTTCTACCCCTGCATTCGGTGGTCCCTGGAAACAAGCACGATGGTTTGAATCACTTTCGCGAAGGTCAAGTCGTTCGCAAGTGCAGACAACTCCCGCATCAGGTTGCACAGATTGTGTTTCGGCATGATCAAGAAACTAAAGTCCCTCGCTTTATTGCCATCCATCGGGTTGAAAGTAATGATCATAAAGGATCATTTCGCATTCTGAGTACAGGCGGCAAATTCAAGCAAGCACATATGCTCTTCGCTCCAGCACAGATACCTTTCCCAGGAATACTCGTTCATACCGGCATATCAGGTATCGGGTGTGTAACACAATATCGACAGATGAAGACATAACAGAATAGATCTATGTCTATATCAACTGGTACTCACGATACTTAATCGAAGGTACCTCGCGTCGACAGAATCAAATGGTGCTTCAATTCCTGCCATACTTCCCTCTCTAGTCCACTATATGGATAGCCAAAGGAAAAGCCGCTTTGCCTTGATATCAGACTGACGAACCACACCGTCTAATATTAGTGGCGTATGACCATGGAGTCCTGGTCTATGATATACATCTAGCAGCAACTTCGTATGGATAGGGCAATGGGGGATGTCTCTGATGCAGGTATGCAGCGTGTCTGCGTTGTGCTTCTTGTACATATTATTCCTTTCGAGATGAAACTTGTGGAAATTGTAGTTTCCGGAGGGGGCAGAGGGCTTGTCTATATCGATGAGAGCAGGATTATGTGCGGCATATTATTATTTATTTATACCTGCGATGAACATGGTAATATTGTAAGGAGTTGTCTGATGAATTTGGATATTGCATCGAGTCCTGACGAGATACCTCGTACTGGGAATATTTATTCCAGATGGAAAGCTGGAACTATTGTCAAGGAACATGCTCATAGGTGATGACGGTTTGATGTTTTGTCGCGCGGTGGAATGACACAGTTTCTACGACTATAGTATGGAGCAATCTTGAAGGTTTATTCTCGTGTGACACGGCTTTGATAGTATGTTGCCAGCTTATTTGTCTCTATGGAAAGATGAGGAGGGATGGTTTGAAATTGTGGACTGGCATTAGTGGAATGTAACCGGGCTGGTCGCTGATATTAACAACAACTCTGTATCATGCTATAATAATGAACTCCAGACCATCATGTCAATCTCATAGACTGGGTGAGCTTAAAGTTCATAAACTATCTTGTAGGCGGAGATCTTCCCATCCCTGTACTCTTGGAATCCGTCCGCCACCGCATCTAATCCCTTGAGCAGTTTCGGCGTGTTCGGCTTCAAGGTACCTTTCTCCAACCATCCGGGCAGCTTTTCGAACAGCTCGCTGGTGAGCTCGTGGTCCTCTTTTGAAGCCTAGGTTTTGACAAAAGGATTCAGTCAGCTTTCTTCCACAAACAGTTCACTTCACTGCGGGGCACATCATATGATCGGGATACGCACAGGCCACTTGAACTCTCCGTAGCTGTGATCTTTGAGAAATGCAGTCCAAACCAACACGTCTGTGACGCGCGTCCCTGGGACGACATTCTTCGTGTTAGCCCTTCCAGGGCGCACGGTGCACAGATTCCCCAGTCCTGGATGAAGCGCGCGCGAAGCCGTGGCAGAGGACGTCGCGTTGCCGATGGTATCAAAGACGTGGCTCAAACCTGGCGCCAGTCCCCGGATCTGCTCGGCAACATCCTTGTCTTTGTAGTCAAAGGCGTATTTGGCGCCAGAGGCGCAGACCAAGTCGAAATGCTTCGGGCTGCAGGTAGTGACTACTTCGAAGCCGCAGAGAGCGGCGAGTTGGATGGTGTAGAGGCCGACGCTTGCTGTGATGAGTCAGTGTTATAACTTTTGACTGGAAGTTATACGGATTCTTACAGCTACCACCCCATACTAGAAGCCTGGTGCCTTTGGCCTGGGTGCGATTCAGCGCAAGACAGCCTTTGGAGAATAAAGCGAGCCATGCTGTAGCTGCGGCTAGGGGAATAGTGCTGGCCTGTGCGCGTGAGACATCAATGTTGGCAGGAAGCTTGAATGAGATTCGCTCGTCTGCTAGGCAGTATTGGCTGTATGCGCCTAAACCTTTGACCTCTCCTAGATTGAAGCTTGTGTCAGTCTGTGGCCCGAGTAGTGAATGCAGTAATTACTCACCCCCCCAGACTAAGCCAGCAACGATATCGCCTTTGGCTAGTCGGGTAACCTCACTGCCTAGCTCAACAACCTCGCCGACAAAGTCACATCCCAGGACGGCACCGTCACCAAAGGCATTACTGTCAAAGGATTGCACTATAGTGTGTTAGTGGGTTGAATGTAGGACGGGATTTGTGGTGGACCAACCATCGGTCGGGTTTTGTGCCGCATGCGATACCTTGACCAGCACTTGATTTGAGGCTGGAGAAGGCAGGGGGATCTCTTCTTTGGACAGTTTTGGTTGACTATCTGTCACGCGGACAACGAGCGCTGTGTTTGGCGGGGTTGCCATTGTGGTGAGATCTCGGTGCGGGATATTGCTAGTTGGGAGGATGAACAATCGAAAAGCTCTGCCTGATCACCTCCAAGACGTGATCAAAGGTACTTTTGCACAATAACTACCTGGCCGTATTTATGAAGGAAGGGAGCAATGGTGAATGGCCTGACAGGCAACGTGGATGATTGATAAGCGCGCTAAAAGTGAAGCACATGCGGGGAACGGGATCCCCGCCTTATAAAGATTTCCCGAGTTACTCTTCCGTGGGTTCGCAGTTTCCTTTCGATCGGCCAAATCGCACTTTCTAGAATGACTATCGCAAATCGACATGTATACTCAGTTACTTCTTTGCATTAACGGCCGCAGGTAACTCCAAACGCATTCCTGCACTCCCACCGAGCTATGCGCCACCCCGTCCACCACGTCCAGCCGAGCCTCAATACCATCGGTCTGCCAACTGCTCTGCAACTGCTGGAGCGTCTCCGATCGTCCCTGATCCATCATCACCACCTCTCGCTTTCCCGTGTTTTCCTTTTCGCTGTCCTTTCTGGAAGCTTTCTCCGCTGCCATCCGTTGCGCCATCAATTTCTTTGCCCACTTCCAGAACTCCTCTCCACCATGAACCTTGACATCTTCGCTGCCAATAACTAGCTGGATCTGCACCTTTCTGATCAGATCCTTATTTACCCCTTTGCCAAATAATACTTGAACATTAGCTATTCCACTCGGCCACGCCAGTTGCTCATCTAGCATCGTCACCTTGCCCGGCGCACCGACACTCACGGCTGCCAATCGCTCCGGGTGCACGTAGAGAAACCGATGCGCAAATTGCCCTCCCCCAGAGAAGCCCGCCAGAAACACCTTCTCTGTGTTAATTCCAGGCCAGACTGTAGATACTTCATCTAGGATTGCCAGCAGTGCCAGGTCGGAGCGTAACGTCGCTGAGCGCAGCACCTTGTATGAATCCAAATCATTCGGTCCGTCCATGTTGGCGGGAAAAAGTGGGGCGAGGATGGCACACGGCGTGGATCCGGCAAAAAAGACCAGCTCAGGCCGGATGGAGCTGCTGCGACTAGTACCATGTATATTGACCAGCAAGGGCAGTCTGGCTTTGTCGTAGGGGCTTGTCTGAGAGGCGCGGTTGGGGTCCGGTTTGTAATGTGTGGGAGGGATGTAGAGGGTGTAGGACACGCGGGGTTCAGCTGCCAGAGTGCGCTGGGGAATGTGTCCAACGAGGAACGCGGACTTGAGGAATTGCGGCGGTACTTCCGGGGTAGTGAGAGGTACATTCATGATCGCGGTGTTGCAAATAATGGCTCAAGTGTGGTCGAACTATTATCTGGGTACTACAACACTGGTATATAATCTGACGGTCGGAAAGTACGGGATGCCGATATGCCGATAGTATTGTTGGGCCGTAAGCACTAACACAGATTCCTTCAACGATGAGAACAGCATATAGAACTGATAAAAGCTAGTAAAAAGCTTTAGCTAGATTTAACCAGAAATAAGATTGTACTTACGACGACGTTCAACGTTGAGAGGCTGCCGGGCCATAAGACGCATGCCCGATCTTGAGTAGTGGCGGGGACATGCGGAGAGCAGGTGGATCCAACAGAATTGCTCCACGCAAAAGCGTTGAGAATGTCTCCGTGTGGTCGAAGCTGAGTTCTTGTTTGGGTGAACGTTTCGGTCGGATGAAGCCTTTCATCAGGTAGACGATGACTGAAACTGCTGCTCAGATCCCAGCTTTTGACTACTCTTCCCGTACTATCGATCTAACGTTTCAATCTTTCAATCACTAACATTATCGTCCAAGTGTCAGCATGCGCTTTGAGGATCATAAAAGAAGTTGATGTAGCCATAATACTCACTGAAAGGCTGAGTACATCCACTGCGTCACTGTCGTTGTCATGTTGTTTGTGCTGCGACAACATTGGAGTCTATCGTATCCTCAGATCCAGACAGAATCGCGTATTTGGCTGGAAAATTCACGGCCAGACAGTCCCTGGACCTTCATATCATCACTTAATTTTCTCTGACTAGATGGTAGATGGTGGAATAATCAGTGTGACGCAGCTCAATGACATGACACGAGAGACGTATATGTAATGAAAATTTTCGGCAACTGTAGAATTGTCGATAGAAGTTGATGAGAAATCACCTGATCAGCAGCTGATCGAGTCACGAGGGCGACGACTTGATCCTCTTTCTCCATCCTTCAGTCAGTTTCCAATTACGTCCGCTAAGTCAACGACACTACATTGTTCAGTACCACATATCGATGCAACATACATTACGGCCATCTCACCACGTGCACACCATCCTCAGGGTCACTCCGCATCGATGGCTCTGAAGCTCGATGGCTCTAGAACTGGGCAGTCTCGAAGGTACTCCCGGACAACGATTCCTTCTAGAAGAAAGAATATCGGACAACCAGGTGTTTGATAATTTAGGGGTATGTCTTCTGCCTAAAATCGAACAATGGCTGACCAGGGGCTTATCTCGCTGAACCGTTGCAGCCTAAATAAACGCGGATGCTGGAGACGCGCAGCCACTCCTGTGGTTCCCCGCAACTTATGGAGTGCACCGGAGCAGAATACTGGTTTTTGGTTAGCGGTTGTCTTTCTCTGGTATGCTTCGTCTCCTATGTTGCCCCTTAACTGAGAACTTTGAGTGAAAGACAAAGAACACTATAGTCATTAACAGCTAGCAGCATCTTAGGGACTATTCAAGGAAGCAGAACGCGCTACCCAGTCTTTCAACGCTGCCTATGACATGCCGAACTAGCGTAGGTAAAAAATGTCTTGGTTATTTTGGGATTCTACGGTTAACGATCTCGTGTGAGACATGACCAATATATGGCTGAGACAAGCTTTAGCCAAGCTTTGGGACGGCTGTCGGCATCGTATCCGGGATTCCTAGCCTGAACAAGTTCTGAATCATGGATGACTGACAGGGGGTACACGAGGATCAAACTTGAGAATGGATTGGAAGGTTTGCTCTTACATCCAATGGGGGTTGGATCTTCTGGCCCACTATGCCGAATGATTGGTGAGTTCATGGCTGCATATCCAGGGCCAGTTCACTGTCGGTTAGAGTGGCTCGGGTTAGAACTCTACGGAGTAGGGCACCCAAAAGCCAGGAACAACATCTTCGGGGCAGCTTATCACGGTGAGACATGGATAAATATTGGAGAATCATCAAGAGAATCATCGCCAATGAAAGCCGGAAGCAGACCCACCGGGAAAATCCAGTTCGGATAGCGGCTGTTTTCGGCATAAATATTTCCCCAGGAAGCGCATCCCCTCAATTTCGCGCCCCGTTGATCTACGCTGGACCGAGACGACCACAATGCTAATGACATGGCGTGGTAGTGTTATTCCCATCTGACCATCTACTACGCCGCTGTTCAGGATTTAATATCGATCACCGCGTTTTGATAGCAAATGACGGGGGACGCGCAATGCCCCTGGGATAGCGCAGGTTAGTCGGTACTAGCGGAGGCACTAGCAAAGCTTGACCCAACAATGGCGCAGGAGAATCCTGCTGCCTAGCTCGGATTGGTCGCCCTCAGCAGCGTGAAACAATTTGCACGACATGAAGACCTGCCATTCGTGCAACTCGATCCTGACGTACGATCACCGGGGAAGACAATGAAGTGCAGATTGCCCCTGCGTACGGAGTAGCGGAGATGGAGGCTGCCAGCTCGCTTATCATGTTTATGAGACCACCCGGTGACCTGACCCATATGACTCGTCTCAACCATGGCATCGCCGAGCTCCATCAACATGTTATCTTCAGCGGGCCTTTCCAAGACATTTAGTGTGCCATGAAGTGATACCAGTCGTCATTGCCACCGTTCGCCAGTACTTTTTGGGTTAGCTGGTCCGCCCATTTCTTGAAATTGCTATGCGATTATCCAATTTCAATATGCATAAGCGATATCTCCGGTTGCAATCGTTGGCTGTCGCCTTGTCCCACTCGTTCCCCTTTTCGACACTTTCCGGTCGCTCGGAGAATCAATGGCATGCGGGATTTTCCCTCAATATAATGCTGAACCTTGCCGTTCATTGCGACTGAAACTGCGCTGTTGTTTCATCTTTCCACTGTAACCAGCCCATTTCCCGGCAGACCTTTTGGCTGTCCTCTGCCCATCTTCGGCTGCGGCATAGCATTTCCTAACATGCGCCACATTCCTGCATGGTTCGTGGCCTGCCTGGCTGCGGCCACCGCCTCGGCCTCTGCCCCGAGCTGCAGCGCTGATAGCAAGTGTCCGGAAGAATATCCTTGCTGCTACAGTGAGCACAACCATGCCTCTTGATCCGCATAGATTCTGACATATCAAGGTGGACAATGTGGTGTAGGAACTTACTGCCTGGGAGGTTGCAATCCTCTCGAGTCGTACTCGCTGGACAGCTGCACGCCCGAACCGGTCTGCAAGAACCAGACTTATACATTCACGAACATGGACAATGCGGTCCTGTACGACCACTATCTTGGTAACGCGTCCGAATACGACTGGGTGTACAGCGGCTACCCCAAGATTAAGAATGAGAGTCTGTGGTTGACGATGCCCAACGGCACGACGGGCAGTCTGTACTCCCTGAACCACTACATCTGGTACGGCAAGGTATCGGCCAAGATTAAGAGCAGCCGGACGCAGGGTGTGGTGACCGGATTCATTCTGATGTCGGATGATTTTGATGAGATCGACCTCGAATGGGTTGGATACAATCTGTCGAGCGCGCAGACCAATTTTTATTTCCAGGGCGTGGAAAACTGTATGTTTCTCGCCGGTATTGCTATGCTCCTAGCTGACAAAACTAGATACCAACGAGGTCAACGCCGCCGTTTCTACCGGCAACACGTTTAGCGAATGGCACACTTACACGATCGACTGGAAGCCCGACGTGCTGGAATGGCTCATTGATGGCACGGTTATGCGCACCCTGACCAAGAACTCCACCTATAATGCCACCTCGGGTATCTACCAATACCCGCAGACGCCGTCCCGGCTGGAGATGTCCATTTGGCCAGGTGGCTCGGAAGCCGAAGGAGCGGGTACTATTGAATGGGCCGGTGGTCTGATCGACTGGGACAGCACGGATATCCAGGAGTACGGCTACTTCTACGCGCAGTACAAGGACATCACGGTCGAGTGCTACCCCGCGCCGTCTGGCACTATTCACAAGGGTGATACTTCATACGTGTACACCAGCGACAGCGGTCTCTCGGACACGATTGAACTCTCCGGCAACAGCACCGTTCTCTACAACCTGGAGGATACCGGCCTGAACATGACTGCTGGCACTAAGGTGTCCGATTCAGCCACGGCCTCGGCATCCGCCTCTGGAGCCACTAGCACCAGCAGCGGAGATAGTAGCAAGAAGGAGAGTGCGGCGTCTGGATATGGTGAGCGCGTGATGGAGGGATCGGTGCTCGCGGCAGTCGGTGCGGTAGTTGCACTGAGTCTGTTTTAGAATACACCGATCTGTGTGGCAAGATGTTATGTGGTATATATTATCTTCGAGCGTGGATATTCAAATGTATTACTATAGTGTAATGATAATACTGGCAGTGTAGACGTACATATATCATTGCTGAACATGAGATGTTGTCGTCGCAGATACTTCAGTCTACATGGCCAAGTACATTATATCAAACTTCCGGAATTCTTCCATACCCATAGACATAGCCACACGATATCTTTCACGATAGATACAGACATACTCCATACTCCCTACCCACCACCGCCAGAACATAAGAAAGGTTACACTTCAGCAGGCACCCCCGTACAAGCCAGACAGAGATTCCGCACGAGCCCAATCCCCATAATAGTACACAGTAACACGCGCCAACTCGAATCATCACACCCTCCATCCATCCATACTCTCTGTAACCCACACAACCAATCCTTCATCCCTATCCCCACAACCACCACAATTACTACCACAACAACACTACCAATCCACACCCCCCTATTCCCCCATTTCCTCCACCCATTCCCCCCCTTTAACCCTTTAACCCACTCTTCAATAAGGTTAACAACAACCCCACTCCCCCCCAACACAACCGGCACCCCAGTACCAGGATGGGTACTCGCCCCAACAAAAAACAATCCGCGGATAGTATCATGCTGAATCCTGGGCCGAAAGCACAGGACATTGAGAAATGAATGGGACAAACCGAGTATGGCCCCTCGATCGAGATTATATTTCTCTTTCCAGGTGAGTGGGGTTTCGATCCTCTCGGTGAGAATGTGGGAGGATATGTTGGTGCCTGTTTGGTTCTCGATTGTGGATAGGATGAGGGAGCGGAGGGTGGTGGTTGTTGTGTGCCAGTGGGCTGATTTGTTGTGAGTTGCTAGGGGGGATGATGGTGATGAGGTAGAAGGTAAGAGGTGCGGAACAGGGACGAGGACAACAATAGCATCAGTGTTTGGTGGTGAAGCTGACGGATCGAGTCTACTTGGGATGTGCAGGTAGAATGAGGGATTGTCGGGCACCTGGTGTTTCTTGAAGATGGTATCGAAGCTGGATTTATATTCTGATGCGTCCGGGAGGAATATATTGTGGGATTTTAGTTTTGGAATCGTGGTGTCTAGTCCCCAGTAGAATGAGATACTGCTGCAGGAGGTGGGTTTCTTTGCTAGCGATTCGCTGTAGCTGGTCTTAGGGAGCAGGTTGTTGTATGCGTAGGTGAGGTCCGCGTTGATTATTACTATGTCTGCTGATAGGGTGTCCCCTGTGCTTAGATGCACTCCTGTTACGTGTTTTTGGTCGTTGCTGAGTTCGATGCGTGTTACGGGGTTGTTGAGGATGTAGGTCGCTCCGTGGCGGATGCTGATGTTTACTAGGGCGTCGAGGATCTATATATATCTTAACATGTATCATGCACAGTAAAAGGGTGATAAAAGGGGCATACAGTTCTAAATCCCCCAACAGGATACCAAATCCCATCCGTCATCTCAGTATACTGCAGTAGAGAATATGTCGCTGGAGCATCAAACGGACTCATACCCAGGTACATACTCGCGAACGTGAATGCCTGCCGGAGTTTATCAGAGCGAAAGTAGCGACTCGCACGGGTGTAGATGCTCTCGAAGATGTGCAGTCTAGGCAACGCCACGAGCAGATCCCATCGGAGTAGACTCCAAATAGTGGGATAGTTGCGATGAAGCACATGTTCGCAGGATAAGGTATAATGTCGACCGGACTCGATCAGGAAGCGAAGAAACCCTTCGAACCCGTGTGGTCCTTCGTAGGCTTCGATCTGGGCTTTGATTGATGGAATGTCGCTGGACAGGTCGATGTGATCGTGATCGGCGAACCAGATGCGGTAGCTGGGCTCGCATTTGCGGAGGGTGATGCCTTCGGCGGAGATGGAGGTGTCCAGGTCGTGGAAGATTTGGTGATAGAAGGATGGCATAAGGAGGAGAGAGGGGCCTTGGTCGAAGCGCTTGCTGTAATCAGTATTGAATTGAGATAGATATAGATAGAGGAGGGATGTACGTAGTCATCCTTTTTCATTAGGGAACAGCGCCCCCCGATGTCTGCGTTCTTTTCGACGACTGTCACTTTGTAGCCCTTTTTGGCGAGGCGCGCTGCGACGCCCACGCCGCCGGCACCACCACCTGTTGCTTGGTTAGATAGGAGTATAGAAGAAGGGGTTTTCGTACCAACTACTATGGCAGTGGGAGGCTCCATTGGGCTGGAGAGGTGCTTTGACAAGTTGATGGATGGCTGCAACTTCTGACGCGTCTGCTCGAAGCTTAAAGTAGTGCGCATGTTATGCAGTAGACAATGTTTCAACTTAGCTGACGATATCGGCGTCATGAGCTTATACTTCAGAAGTCTAGTGACAGGTATCCATGGTTAGGCCAAATGCCAACAGGAAAAATCAAACCCAAACAACAAAAGGACACCAAACAGTCCGGTACAACAATTTGAGTTCTCTTAATCTGGGTATACGCGCAGAACATGCTAATTAACTCCCAATTCTTCCGCCTCCCAATCATACGCGACTTTCACTCGTTCGCCCATCTCCAATGGCTGGTCCAACCTCTCCGACAGAATATCCAGCACATCAGGTACATCCACCTCCATGTTATGCTTCTCATCTACCGGGTCTATCATCAGTACAGCGTACGGCTGATCGCGCATTCTTGCGCCCTCATAGAAAGTAAAGTCCGGCCTAGTTGTTGGCATAAACTCCACCAATAGTGTATCCTCTGCAGCCCAAAGATGGTTATGTAAAGCACTCCCGTGCGGACCAACCACTGCTTTCACATTCCGATGAATGTAGCGTATCAGTGCGTCCGTGCTGGGGAAGTCCTCGTGGTTGAAGACTTTAAGTTTCTCCTTCTTTCCTCTCCTATCGAGAAGGGATTGGATATCTGCCAGGAGGATATCCTCGTTAAGTACTTGTCGGCCCGCATTGAGGGTTAGTCCGTTCGAGCGTGTCATGTATAAAATCAGCTTCCGAGCTGGCTTCTCCACTGGCTGAAGATCATCAGGACTGAGCAGAGAAAGGGACTTCCGTGTCAGCCAGGGGTGGATGAGCGGTGCACGACAGCTCCAGATGAGCTCCGATGCTACGAAGCTCGTATCGCCGTGCAGCACTTGGTCTGCTGGATACCCGAGGGAGGACCACAACTCCTTAACAGACTTGTGTCCCTCGCGCCCGGTAGCTACGTAGTGCGTCTGATAGTCTCGCGACTGAGCGACGACCCGCATGCCACGATCGAGAAAGTGCTGCAATGACCACGAGTCTGGGATATTTGCAAGCAGCACGCTGTCATGAGTGGGCTTGTCGCTGCTAGGTACAACATGGGAGGTTGGAGCGAAGCTGGACATGCATGATTGCATGATCCACTTGTCGAATGGTGTAGAGGCTGATAAAGTAACGTTTTGAAATACCTGCAATATGAGTCTCTGTCTCTTATGTAAAAAATGTGAGACTCACATAGACTTGACCGTGTTTTTCGGGATAACGCAATCGACCGTCGATTGTATAAGCCCGATCCCACAACATCCAGGTAGTGTTCCACCACCGTTCGGCATCTTCGGGACGGGAGGCAGCGAATATTGGAGGGCTGATGGTAAATGCAGGGTATATAAGCTCCTCAGCGGATACTGCATGGGGTAGTGTCTGAGCGAGACATGGTGCGTAGTAACCGGGAGTTGTGCCGGTGCATTCTGTCAGTCTAAGGGGATGAAACTGGTCGCCTGTAGAGTGGGAGACTGAGATATGCTTCCCTGGATCCAATCCAGGCGTGACGATGCGGACGGTGTGATCTCGGATGTATTTCGCCTTGAAGAAGATGAATAACAACAGAATAGACAGTGCAAGCGACAGTAGGATGCGCCGCATGGTGGTAGTAAGTAATTTTGAGGGGTTCAGTATACCCTGAAAGCAGTGAGGTATATTCGTTAAAGGGCAGTAGGCCGCGGCTCCATTTCCAGCTTGTTTCTATTCATGATGACTGTCGCAACGCATTCTTGTGTATGCTGAGCCCCAGCGATGACGCACAGCTGCCTTGGCATCTAACTGAAATCCAGGCAGTCGAGTTGATAGCCTCATTTCTGCTAAGTGTTGGGTTTTCCGCACTGCCCCTGTGCTTGGTCCTCTGCCGAGACTTCCTGTCAGCTTACAGTTTGGCACGCCTGATCAGCGACCACCTACTCGGACCCGGCCGGATTCAGGCACCTCGGAAGCCTGAGCTGACAGATGGGTTATATTATGTATTGATCTGCGGTGTCCAAACACGGAAAACAATTCAGAGTTACTTATTCAGGCAGGAGATATAGTTGCAGGAAGCGAGGTGAGCTGAAGAGGGGCAATTCAGTTGTGCTGACAAGGCCAGCCAATTATGATCATTATCTGGGACTAATGCATCTGAAAGCTGACACGCAAGAGTGCACAGAGAATTGATCCACTGAATTAGGTGATGATCTTCACGCGGGGGATGCCGGGGATACCGCCAACCCACTTAAGACCTGCTCCCGGTGAATGTCAATCCTCTGGCGACTTTTCGAATATTTTTCTACATCACGCCATTTCAGCAAAAGCAAACACCTTCTAGTGTCGGTAAACCCAGTGTGCGTCACCTGGCACCGCTGACGAGGTTCTCCAGTCGATACGACCACACAACTGACTTCCGGTCGACAATCTTGGACATATAGACTGAAAACAGGAGTAACAATGGGCCCATGACTGCCGCAGCTACGGTCCATGCCAGGAAGATGACATGCCAGGCGGACGCGTCGTGCTGCGTCTGCCAAAAGTCCATCCCCCACAGATAACGGCAGACAGCCTCCAGGATGCGATTGCGCATGACCATGATGAATAAAGGATGAAACAGATATAGTGAGAAAGAAACCTTGCCGAGGAATTGCGCGGGACGAGACTCTAGCGGAACTCGAAGGAATCGATGGCGCCTGAGCGTTCCAACAAGAAGGATCGCCCCGACAGCGTGCCACCCCCTGATGCGGATCTCGGATTCTACATAGAACGGTAGCTCGAGGTGAGACTGAAACCAGAAGTCGGGTGGGAAAGTCGGATCTTGTGGGAGGCACAAAAGGTAAATGCCGCTCACGAAGACGAGCCCGGTGAAGACATTGATACAGTTTCTCCCAAGGATGCTCGTTTTTCGTGTCTGGCCAGGCTCCCATAGATCCCAGGATGCCTCATGCAGTACATCAAGCTCTGCAAACAAGAGACCCGCAAGAAATGTTGATATAATGGGTGAGCCGAACCACATGAAGGCGGCGCACAAACAGGCGATTGCCGTCAGCCGCATCAAGGGCCTGATCGATGCAAGGCCGAGTATCACCAGATAGACCGCCATTGAGCATTGGTACTCATATGAGATTGTCCACAGGTGAAAATTATATCCTGTCACATAGAACGGGCCACTCAGATTGAGAGTTGTTAAAAAGGTCATCATGAGACAGGTGAGATGAGGTTGAAGCGCTGACCAGGGCTGCGCTCCAGTACAGCCCTCCCGGTCACCCGGGACCCAGTCAATCACGCCAATGTAATAGGCCACATGAGAAATCATGCACAAAATCAGAACAGGAATGTAAAGTCGAAACCCGCGGCGAAAGACGGAAGACGTAAGCTTTCGATAAAAACGGGCGGGGGCATCATCACGGAGTCGAATGATGGAGAGGGACACGGCATAGCCTGAAATTACAAAGAAGAGAAGAACCATGGACTGTCCCGCAAAGAGTAAGCGAAACGGTGGTAACTGGAAGAAACGGCGATTGTCCTCCGCGGGCGAAGCCCAGAATGATCGATAGGGAGCTCCCATCTCTCCCACCGTGAAGTGGAACCAGGCCACAATTGCCGCGGCTATGCCTCGCAGACCATCCAGCCAATTCTCTCTGGCCTTGGCTGAGGCCGTTGATGCCATAGTGAGTATTAGCTTTGGAGAATAGGGATACGCTTTGGACAAGGAGGATTATGGTGTGACATTTCTGACATTTTCGTCGACTGCGGGGTTTAAAAAGCACGGCCAGCAATAACGCTTGGTACAGTTGCGATGATTTGAATCACAAATCCCGAATGGCACGGAAGCGTAACATTGAAGAACCGGCTGTGGCGCGGCCCTTACTGGATCACCGAACAGATCCTACCTATCAAATATCAAGGCAGTGTGGTACCTAATGCATAAGATCGCAACATTGGCGCCTTACTTCCTTATTGGACGGCTAGGTGCAGATCACGGAGCTGATCCTCCATAATCCGGTCAGGGATCAAATCCCGATCAAGGCCACTAGGCGCAGGCTGCATTACTTGAACAGCTCAGCATAATGTGGTAGTGAGATAAGCACTATCGTATCAGCAGGGTCTGGATACGAGGTAAATATTAGAACTCACACATCTTATGTAGATCACAGATCTATCATCATACTTGTCGTATATCGGTATCCTCGCCACTCCTTGAACATGCTATGACATAACCAACCAAAATCACAAGATTCGTCGATTTTCCCGGGATCCTTTGTGACAGTAGTCAGAGCTATAGAGGGAATGGTCAACATCCGAGGATATTACCATCCTCACGTGAGATTGGGCAATCAAGAATAGTGTAGTTAAACTTTGAAGAATATCAACGGTGCATGCTCGCTGCATGCAATCCCGGCTCGCGCGCAATGCCGACGTCGAGGTAATCCGTGCCCAATCGCAATGGATAATTGCTGTTGGCACTCAGGATATCACAGGATTCATAGACAACACCATAAATTTGGAAGGTCAAATCAATGCATCCGTAATCAATCTGAACACGGAAATCGTGGCCTCCAACTAGTGGGATGAACTCGGGTGCCTTGACTTGGTGGTACATCTCCCTAGCGCTTATAGGCTATGTGCAGGTGATGGAGCACGATATGTGAGTCTGTTGTCTACGGCCGCCTGAAGACCGCGTAGCTTGATCCAACATGGGCTGATCGTTCGCACGGCAGGCTTCATCACCGCCATATGCAGGGACTGCGCAACATCACATTAGCAACCTGACAAGGTAACTGGATAGGAGAATGCATTGGCATCAGCACTAGCTGGGCACGCCTTGATCCATCGAACGATGAGGGCGGATAGCTCATTGCTGTTGTAAAATGTGTTTGCATTGCCACAGGCCATAAAAGGCAGCGGCTCAAGTCACATATAATGCCACAAAGAAGGCAGAACAAACTGTCTTACCATCATCAAGATCAGTTACACTTGGGCCCTTTCTCAGTAGAACGGTTTGACGCCTTCTGTGCCGTCGAAAACCTTATTTCATTCCATTATGTACTACATCCCCAAACCGTTGAAGCCACATAGTGGCATAAGCTCCAGCCAACGATTGGTGTCCCTGGCTGGACAAACCTTCAACTTCCTTGGCTGCATCGTCGCGGGTGTGATATATTTCTACAGCTTGATGTATCTCGAGCAACCCTTGACTTTCGACATGATAGCCAATATCATCCTGGCAGAGTATTGTCGATGGAGAAACAACCAGAGACGCAGGGATGCCGCTCTACAGGAAGAGAACGGTAGCCTTGGTCTTGCCGAGAAGGGCAAGTCAAGCGAGCAGAGGCTGGACTGTGTGGCTGCTGTTGTTGGGTATAGGGAGGAGCCTACCCTGTGGAAACGGGCATTGGAGAGCTATTCGCAGGCGCAGAACTGCAGGTTTCTCCTTGCATGTATAGATGGAGACGCAGAAGAGGATCGAGAGATGGTGGAAGTATTTCAAGATGTGTGTTACCCTCTGTCTGTATGGCATTGATTGACGTTGCTTGACCAGGTTTACCCGGAAACGTCCGCCTTGATGCACCTAGATATCCCTTTGGCAGAGATTGCCATGCAGATGGACCGAGCCAGGTCCTCCAAGACAACCGATGCTGAGATTATTGCTCAGTGCTGCTCCGTCGCCAGAGGAGCTCTTGAGAAGAATGAGATCGCTCTAGTCGGTGAGAAGGCGATCTCTAGACTATGCGTGAGCCAGCCACACATGCACAAGAAGGGCGTCATGTTCACATCCTTTATAATCTCTTTGGTGCTCTCCGACATTCTCGACATCGAATTCTTATGGACATCTGACTCAGATTCGATTGTGATGCCCGATACATTGACCCGTACGATGGCAACATGTGCCGCGGATGCCGGGATTGGGGGTGCCAGTACAGCACTCACCATTCACAACAAAGATGAAACAGTTATCACGCAGCTGGGAAACGCCGTCTACCTGAACGAGCTGTATCTGGCACGTTCTTTTACTGGTGCCGCTGCCGCAAATGACTGCCAAAGTGGACCGTCTGCTGCTTTTCGCTTTTCCGCGGTGAGTGGAGAGTTGCTCGCTTGGTATAAGCAAAGCGTGCTCGGACATTGGATGGTGAGATAATTCCGCACCAATATATGAGCATATACTGACCATGCAGGTTGTGAACGAGGATCGACATCTGACAACTCGTCTCCTTCTGAAAGGTTGGAGAGTGGTTTTCGCATCCGACGTGATGACTGCCACTGAATCACCCACAACATTCAGAAGGTGGCTATTGCAACAGGTATGTGTCTAGAGATGTACCCGACTCGATGATAAGCACCATGCTAAGATATCCAGGTTCGCTGGAGCCGAGCTGTGCATGTCGAAAGCTTCCACCGACCAGATGTCTACCTCATGCAGTCTCCCATTCTGTTCTTCGCCGCCCTTCGGCGACAGTTTGCCGCCTTTATCGTGCCCCTAACTGTTGTGCTGTACCTCTGTTCCGGGATGCTCGTGATTAGAGCCTTTTCATTCCAGGATTACGCATGCCGTCTTACGCTGACGATCACCTACCTTGTGCTTCGCAATCCATACCGCCCAACGATGACGGAGTGGATGTGGAGCCTTCCGGCAAATCTGTTCTATCATGTTCCGTTGCCTGCCATTCAGGTGTGGAGCTTTCTGACAGTGCTCCATGACTCATGGGGGACGACCATGAGAGCCAACAAAGAGGTGGGCAAGCAATCCAAGCTGCGTCTCAAACTTTGGGAAGTCGGGTTCTTTGTCTTCTGGATGGCTATCCTGGGTGGTGCCTCGGGGCGATATGTTGCAACGTCATTGATGCCGGGTTCGGTGGATGTGGTGGCGTTTGTTCTTGGTGGAGTTGTGTCTGTGTTGATTGTATGTGGATGGTGGATGGTTGTCGCAAAGTAAGAGGAGCTGTCAGATCTGCTGAGTGGGCGATCGGCACAATGGTGGATGCTTCCCTTGTCGACTTACCTGGTGTAATATGCTTGGGCATTACCTAGAGGATAGCGGAAGAGTGATAAAGGATATGAAAATAGTCGTACATTCACAGGACCGATGGAGAGACCATGTCCATTGATGCTGAAGGGGTAATGGCAACGGAGGGGAGAATTGGGAAACAACCGGGCATACAGAAAGAATAGACGTCCTCAGTCACCTGATTAATCTACTCCACAAAATACATGACCGTCACATTAGTGCCGTGTTTAGTTAGACGGTAAGTAAATCATACATAGCCAAGACTCTGACATGAAATCGCTCGTGAGTGTTCCGACAATGATTCAAGATATATATTTCGTCATCAACCTAACATTTAGACATTACATCTACTTCCTGGTCGCCAAGAGCTTCTTCTTAGTCCTTTCGGCGCTGTCCTTAGCATCAAAAATACCATAGACGCTGGGATGCTCCCGAGTAGCTTGTGCCCAACGGCTAAAGTTCTTGGCTTCCGCCAATGCCTCCCAAATTCCGGGCTCGATCAGTCCAGCCTCCTTGTCCGCGAACGCGTGCAGACGGATGAGGAACGATCCAAGCAGCACCTCCACCAAGGTCAACTTGTCACTCCCACCGAAGAACGGACCGTGCTGCTTGCCCTCCAATCCCTGGTATAGGAGCGGCTCGATCTCCTTCTTGATAGCAGCCACGTAGGCCTCGACGCCGGCCCTCCGGTCGGCTTCGGTGGCGCCACGCAGGGCGGTGTTGTAGTGTGGGGCAGCTTTGCTGGAGTAGGTATCAACGAAGAAGGCGATGCGGGCGCGCTGCAGCGCTCCCTCGGGGGTGTTGGAGGGGGGGACCAGGTGGGAGGGGTGTGCGTCGGCGAGGAACTGGGCGACGATGGCGGATTCGGTGATGATTTCGCCGTTATAGGAGAGGGAGGGAACAAGACCACGCTTTTATATTGAGCCTGGTCAGCTAAGGTTTGTGGGGGGTGGATGTGACGGTCGGACATACCGGGTTAACTTCCAGATACCATGGCTCGCGTGGGGTGTCCAAGTCAATGGTGACCTCTTCAAAGGGAAGACCGAGCTCCTGGAGAGCGATGTGGGCGCGGTGAGCCCAGGGGCAGCCGCGGTTGGTGTAGAGAATGATCTTGGGGGAGGACATGATGGCTATGTGATTCAGTGGACGGTATAAACAGCTGTCCGGTTGTGAAGAAGATGAAGATAATCGGTGGGACATGCAGCGGGTATAAAAAGGCCGGTAGAAGCGGGGCATCGGCAGATGGAACCGGCGGGGAGGAAACGCGGGAAGAAAGCTTCCACGACGCGATTAATAATGCCCTGCCCGCCGGGTGATTTCTAGCCTGCATGGCATCACCGCCGGCCTATCAATTATTCTGCGAGTCCTACAGGGTTAGTGACGCAGAAAGGCGATGGAATTCGTCATCGAAGACGTTATATTGCACAATCTAGGGTATAATCTATTTATATTTGGGCATGTTATATAACACATGATGGAACAATATGACTAGCGGGGTATCGTGTGCTCATGGCAACATAAAAAGGTCATGCAGGCATCTCGAACGGTGTACCTAAACAGGGTACGGCTGCGACTCGCGACGAATTTGACTGGCACGACGACCAGCATGTCTTTCGCGATCGGCGGCCAGGGTCTGGGCAAATTTGCTGCGACGACGAATTTCGGGACCCTTCCAGTAGAAGACGTAGATCGGAATGGCCACCAACGCGGCAATGCACCCCAGCAGTGTACTACCCCAGGCCAGATGGAACTTGCCACCAATGTTCTCATACAGAGGGGTCGCATACATGGTTGCAATCCCAGCGAGGAAGTCACGAGCAAAGCCGTTGCCACCGGTCGCAGAGGCAGAGTAGACACCGTAGGCTGCTACCATGTAATCAATGGTAGCCATATAGATCGCGTAGTTGGCGATCGCGATCAAACAGGCGAAGATCATTGGAGCAATCCAGGGAGCATAGGCAGGGCCGATAGACGTCCATGCAAATCCCAGCAGGCCAATGGGCTCGAGCGGAGCTAGGAAAAGAAGCAGAAGAAGACGGCGCTCCGCAAGACGGGCAGCATTGCCCTCCTTCTTGCGAATCTGGCGTTGCCGCCAGATGTCAGGCAGAAAGATAAGGTATGCGATGATATAACCGATCAGGATGGCACAGAAAGCGAGGCCGTTGGTGAGGGTATTGAAGCCCCACTGATCAAAAACGAGGGTGAAGGATTCCGTGAAAGTGAAAATCAGAGCGTCAGAGAATCCGGACAGGAGTGACAAACAAAGGACAATGGGCTCGCGGATGAACATCTCAAAAGGACGTCTCCAGATTCTCAAGATCTCTTTCACACTAAGTCGACTTTCCTTCAACTCGTTGGGGCCATAGATGTTGGGGTCTTCGCCAGACTTGCGGCGACGCTTGGCTTCCCGATCCAGGAGGATGGTTGATCTAGTTTCGGGAACCAACAGAAAGTGTAGAGCTTGGGTGAAGCCTCCGACGATCAATTGCACCCAGAATACCCATGGCCACGTGAGGTACTGGCCAATGAAGCCGCCAAAGACGGGACCGATCGTAGAGCCGCCCACCGAAGAAAGCACGACGTATGCGACCGCAAACCCCTGGTCATCAATTTCCCACATATCTGCAGTCATACCCAGAGTGACCGAGCCACCAGCAGAGCTCAGACCACCCAGGAAACGGCATACCACGATGGTACCAAAATTAGGTGCCAAAGCGCAAGGGATCTGCCAGATGTTGACTAAGAATAAACTGAGCTGCATGATCGGCCATCGCCCGAATTCCTCACTCCAGGGCGCCCACAGCTCACAACCAAAGGCGTAGGCAACCAGGAAGATCATCTGCCCGACACGGGCCGCTTGGGCGCTGACATTAAACTCATTTTCAATGCCGGTGAGAGCATCCGAGTATACACCAGTGTTGAAGTTCATGGACATCTGAACCATGAAGACCACGGTTAAAATGGTCCATTTCTTGTACCAAGGGAAGCAAAAGCCAAGTTTGTCGTAACAATCGTCCTCAGTTAGCTCCCGCTTGCCATCAGATCGTTCTTTTTTGGAAAGATCGGTATCACTCTCAGAAGTTGGCTGGGACGCATGTTCAGCCTGCTGGGTGAAAGGATCGTCCGATTCCGATCGGCGGGTTAGGTTCCGGAGAGCGTCGTCTGTCTTGCCAGACTTCTTCTCGTCAAACGTACCCTGATTGACAGGGGCATCGTCCTGCGTGGTGGGCTCAGTGGCCGTCATGGTGATAGAGCCGAGGCGCAGTCTAGCACAGTATGGGAACCCTTGTCATGCGGGGTGGAGTAAATAGAAAGAAAGATTGTAGAGAGGACCAATCAGTATCTGAGGAAGGTCTGAAAGAGAGGAGGTCGATTGGACTGAGGATGATGCTGGAGTGACGATTGATTGCCAGGTGGGACGTGAGGGATCTTTATAGATCGCTGATCTCTTGTGGATGGCATCTCCCCTGCACGGTACATTATTCTTCCTCCGGGCACCTGGCACGCAGGAGTTCGTAGCCGATGTGTGCCAGTGATGACATGACGTGAAGGCTTACCCAGAAACTCCAATTAGCAAACCACAATAGATGGGTGTCCTAAAAGGGTAAACCGAGAAGGGGTTCGCTAACAAATCCTGATAACAATGCCATTCGGGGCACGGCGGAAGAGATCTTCTCCCCTCGTTGGCGTCATAGTTCCGGCCCGTCAGACCAGGAGCCTGGGGTCCCCAATCAGAGGCGGGGACTCCTGGATTTGTCCGGCTCGAACCATCATGCTACTCCTCCCAAATGTCAACCACGGAAAAGCTAGTATTATTGACCATAGCAACAACAGGAGTGCCTGTGGATCGGAGGTGTTGGGGTTGTTGTGATTGTGTGAAAGCACTGGTTGCGTGGCGACCACTGGAGTCGGTTTCCCTCAAGGCGGGAAAAGGTCGGAGAGGCAGATACCACACGGCCGAGGTACAGCCCGAGGTGCCTGGTTTGAGGTACAGGACAGGAAGTTCCGAATGGCTGAGAAAGTGGCCCAGACAGGAGGTTTCACTGGACTTCACGACACGCTGTGGAGTAGACACGCTCCGTCGTGGGAGACTACAAGATGCAAAAGCATGCACAGTCACCTGCTGAGGCTAACCCGATCGGCACGACTGTCCGCCAGGGCAGGCGGTGAGACATGACGTCATGTTATCTTCCCCAGAGCGCCAGTAACATCGCAGTGTACTACTCCCAGTTAAGCCTAGTAAGAATGGCCAACTGGTTTCTGCCTGCATTCTGCCGCCCTTCTCCGTCCGATTCTACTAACAACACACTAACAGCACACTACTACTCCGTACTCCGTACTTGCTCCTTCACCCTCCATTTCCCCAGTCGCTTCTCCCCGTCCTCCCCAGCAAGTTCCAAATGTCCTTCTCCTCCACCATGACGCAGGGTTCAGCTCGCGTGTCAACTGACAACGTCACCTTGCGCCCTGCTATCGTTCTCCAACGTCATGGCCCCTGTGGTTGCTGCCAGATGCCCTCCCTCATCATATTTGGGACAATATCGGCTCGGTCCTTGCAATCCAGTGACTAGCCTCTTGGCTACGAACCTAATCCGCCGCCGGCCGACCTCTCTCGGCTTGAAGCCATGCAGCTATTCCGCCTGCTTGTCCGGCCGACCGATGCAACCCGACGCCACACCTAATGTTGACCCGAAGAACGATATCGCGTCGAGGGGAAGATATTGATACATTTCAATAAGCTTCGCGCAAATCTACGGTCCAGATAATCACTATAGCCGCCAGTGTTTCCTCTGCTCACATGAACAATTATTCTCTGTCAAAGGCGTCGAGACTATGGGTAAGTACATCATTCAACCCAGGCAGCCTCATTCGCAGATAAGTGCAGACTCAAGTGGGAGGAACAACATTTCCGCAATCATGTTTCCTTTTGGTGCTCCGCGTTTCTCGCCCCCGCTCCCTCCATCGCACTAAATCGGTGGATCGCAACAAGGCATTTTATCGGCGATTCTCATTGAGTGAGTTGTGACCCACACTGCATCATCTCCAGGCCATCCACGCAGACAGCCATCAAAACCAGTTCCGTCTGCATTCGATTATCATATGATATTCGGATGCATTGCTGTATTCGTCGCAGTCAAGTCTAGTAACATGCATTGTGTATATGCATGCCGGCGCTCTCGGCTTTGAGTCACATCCCACGTTCTCGTGTCGGGTTTGTGGTAGGGTTCCGCATCATTCCACGATTGGGGTGGTATCGAACCCGAGCAGCTTACTGGTAGAAAAGCGCGCAGCACAAGGCTTGAATTGATCTGCACCGGCACAGTCACACATTCTGGTGTTCTGCCTTAGCCGGAACTGGTTTCCCTGACTCCTAACTGCCTTGACCGTGATGCACAATGTACAGTATATTTCACGGTGAACATAATCGGTAACTGATCTATTCGTGATGTCCATATCGATCTGCCACACGGAAACAATACATGCAGCCATGGGGTTACATCTGAGCAGGCCCTCTACAGCACAGTACTTGACTCCTAAACGAAGACACTCAGTCACTTCATTGTCAAGGCCAATAGCAGTATGGTTTGACAGGACAGCCACTGCAATCTGCAATATACACAGTCCAGCTAGCCAACTCTAGTTCGTTCTCCGAGCAATAATTTCCACTCGCGTGACCAACAACTATCCATTCTACACTACATAACTGGGGATACGTGCATTTTGCTTCCACTGAAATAGGTGGTGGCAGTACCTGTTGTGCGCCCGATGTCCATTAAGCCCAAATTGTGCTAATGCATCATCAAGCATCGCCTAAGGCAAGCCATAAGATTATAGCGTGTCGCCAAGCCCCATTCAACAGGGGGCGCTGGTCATGGCGGACGCGTCGGACGGAGGCCATCATTGCCGTCCCGGGAGAGTCGGGCGACTCCGACGGTGCTGCCGTGCCCGGGAACATAGCACAGGTGACAAGAAAGTTTGCTGAAACTCAAGTTGTTGAACCGTGTTAGGCAACTACCGACCGACATATTTGTAGGTGTTCAGTGCGTTCCTGATGTTAGCAGAAGGCCATCCGGGTGGCCTTGCAGTGACTGTATGACCACAGCTTGTCGACAAGGCCGGAAAACCCCCGACTCTGGAACGAGAAGATTTCCACCTAAATGGTACAAGTCCATAGAAACGCATGGAGATTCATATTCTTCACGCGCCTATCGGAATTTCAGCTAGCGCGCACTTCGGTAACATTCCGGGGAATCGGAGAACAGTAGTGCCTGCTTATGCGAACTGCCTCGTTTCCTGACAGCGTCATTGGACGGAATTGTTGGTCATATCGTTTTCTTCCTGGCTGTGACTCCGATAGCCTTTACTGGTTAGCAACACAAGGGAAAATGTTCCCAAGTTTTTTAGCACCCTTACTTAGTGACATGCCGGGCTGTCACGTCCAAGTTCGTGGCTTCAGTAGCGGGGTTCTGAAACAGATCCTTGCTCTATTATTAACATCGTGGGAGATTTAATAATCACTTTGCTATCATTAGACTCCGGAACGCTATGCTGTAGGGTAGTACATAGCTTTTCGTGTTCAGATTGCGTGGTCTCCTCTATCCCTCAGCACCCTGACTCTTTATCTTTGCTTATCTGGATGTCTGGTGGGCTAATTAGATTGATAGCGAAATGTATGCCAAGCATGGCTTGGCACTTGATATATATAATCTTTTGGCAATTGTCATGGTCCATGGTTCCCAAGTGTCCAGGGCCACCATTACTGCGATGAATTTCATCCCATCTTGTGAATACTATAGACCAACTAGTACCATTACTGGCTAAGAAGACAAAAATTCCATGAATACCAGCAAATTATAAGATAGCCCTGAGAATCAAGTCAGAGTCCATTCATTGTGAATCATGTTCCTTCATTAAAGACCTAAGGTATTGATGAGCCCTTGTAAGATCGCTACCGTTATGACCTCTGCTTTCTCTATCATGTACCTTTCCTTTACTGAATAATGCGTTGCCGAGCTGATTGAGTTCACAGTACAGAAAGTTCAGATTTGGTATGCCTTATGTTACAAGTAGTACACCACACGGAAGAGACGATAGTGGCCTTTGTCTTTAACGCAAGTCATGACCAAAAACCTAAATGCAGATTGACGGAAAATACACCTACTATTATCGTGCGTGTTACTTATTGACCCTGTGGAAGTTCACGTTCCTGTTACAGAACTAAAGGAACTAATAATATTTTTTGAGTAGCAATTTGAATATTAGGTAGATTGAGGATATACTCGAAATCGGCTTACCCTTCCCTCATAGCTGCCATTTCCTCGCGAGCCTCATCTCCTTCGTCTCCATTGCGATGACCCGCGTAGAGCCTCTCCAAGATCTTAAAAAGGCCTTCCTCATCTCCTTTCATTGTTTCCCTATGCTTCTTGTCCACCCATCCTTGCGTGTACCCACCACCGAAATCGATCACCCATGCATCATCATTCTTATCGATCAACACATTGTTCGTCTTTACATCTCCCCAGACAATCCCAGCCTCATGCAGCAACTCCACAGTCGTAGCGATTTGCTCCTCCCATTTCTTTATCTGCGCAAAGGTGACTTTGTCACGCAGTGCACAGGAAAGGGTAAGGTTCTCGCAGTCCACCAGCGATATCAGCATTCCGTAGACCCGACGGCTATCCTGGGAAACATATACCACGCCAACGAACTGAGGTACTTGCACGTCCTCATTGCGACTGAGTCCTCTTTGTTCTATTTTCTTGTACGTCTCCAACTCACGGAGGAATCCTCGTCTGCTGTGAAACTCCTTAAGAAAACACAGTTTGCCGTCCACAGAAACCTTCCGGGGCTTTTTAGAATATCCATAGTCGTTTTTGCCGAGACACTGCTGTACCATGTCGGGCGTATATTTGCCCCAGGTGGAAGGAAGAGCAAAATCACCTATGTCCAGACCGGGTACAAACAGCGATTCTCCATCCCCATGATCGTACCGGGGTTCCACTTTGTCATTCACGAAGTACAGCTGATAGTGACATGTTTCCGGAAGGAGGTAGTCACGCAGCGTGAAAGGCTGTCCATTCGATGGTGGGGCTTCTTCAGCTTCAGCAAGGATAGGAAGGAGTGGAGTCACAACCCAGTCGTAGAAATCCTCGGATGTGCTTTCGCCGTTTTGGTCGTCATCCATACCATTAAGAAAGCGCTTGTACACGTTGAAAGACGCCTCGGACTTGATGAAGTTCTCGGGGAAGATTTCGACCCGATAACGCTTGCCTTTGCAGGCAATGTCGAGTCGTGACCACAGGTCATGGCAGCCGTAAAGGGTATCCTGGACGGACCAGATGGGGTTTGAAGCTGCCATTTTACTCTGTTTTGCAGGAGAGGGTTTGATGTAGAGATGTTGTTTATGTCGTAAGTGGAAGTGAAGGTCAAGTGGCATATAAATAGTCGAAGGGCGACTTGCAGGGAAAGCAATTTGTTCACCTTTGGTGGCTTTTACCGCATAGCATTTACCACTACCTATACAGAGAAAAGAGAGTTCCTGTAGGCTTGCTTTTGTAGCTTTCCATACCCTCCTTGACTAATCCAATATATTAAAGTAACCGGGACCAAAGGAAGTATAGCAGCGCACGATACCCTTAAGAGAGTTCATAACCATATTTATACGGTACATCCCTGCTTTGAATCGGAAGCCCCCCTGTTCTAATCTACTACTAAGATTCCCGTTTCGGAATCCTCCATTGTCTTACAGAAAAAGAGCTATCCCACGCAGCTCACTATAAATATAATTTACATTCGCATCATTAGAACCACAACAGAAAGCCACAGCCACCAAAACTTACCAGCAAACTTACGTCCCCATTATATCCCATCCACGGTTTATACCATTCGAAAAAACTACTAAGAAAATGTGCTACTCATCCATCCGCCTCCACCGCTGCGGGCACATCTACCAAACCCTGACCACGCACTGCCCCAAAGCGCGGCCAATACGAGGCAGTAAGCGATTCGCACCATGCTCAGAGCACTCCACGCGCCATTTCACCTCCGTGGGCCCACTCTGTCGTAGCGGGGAGTGCTGGATCAAAGACATGAGAGACCGGGGTTGGAACTGTTGTCAATGCGGAGAGAAGGGAATCATGGACGGCTATGTATGTAATGGGCCTCCCTCAAGAGATAAAAGTGCTATTGGCCCGAATAATCGCTGCATTCATCTTGTTTGCTTGGATTGTAACTATACGGTTCCTCCTGATGATGGTACGTGGTTGTTGCCGTCGGATGAGTAAGCCACTTGTATGGCATGGCGATGGGTCAATGCGTTGCTTTCCTGGAGGGGGATATTTCTGGGTGAGGTGGGTTTTGATCTATTTAAGTGGCGCTTCTGGGAAAAGTTTGCTTTGGCTAGGTCGCTGCACTCCGTTGTTCGTTCACAACAGCTATTGAATGGAGGGTCTGGATTGGGTGTACTGGGTGCAGAGCTTGGTGCGCTGGTTTCAGATATGTTGTCCAGAACAATGAAATAATTGTCACTGACATGAGTCATTCTTCCACGTGTTACCGGGATGTAAGCTTTGAATAAACGTTCTTTAGTAAGGTTATCCTTTGTGATAGGCCACTGCGTCACCGTAAATCTCGGAAGCATCCCGCAGACATATTTATTACGAACAAGGGGACTTGTAGTCCCACAATAACCAACAAAATCATAATCTAGCAAGATAACCAAGAACAGGAATATAACACTCTATCACAAAAGATATAATACACATCTATATACAAGCACCCCATATCCCTTCCAACCTACCACCACTAAGGAAACCCAAATCAAGAAATAACAGTAACATTATCCCCCAAATTCCTACAATTCATCGGCAACGTAACCACCGCACCCTGCCCCCTCGCCACATCCGAATGATTATAAGTCGGATTAAACGCCATAATCTGGCCCACCGTAGACCCCACCTTATCCGCAAGATCCTTATACGTGCCATAAGTGAAATGGTACGGCTCAACATCACACACACTCGGACTACACTGCGGGACCTTCATGAAATTGTCCACCTGCACGAGTGCATCCGGATCACTGACTCCACCTTGCACGGTAGCGGAGAGGGCCTCGACCGTGATGTTGAGTCGCAGGGCGATGGTGCGGATCGTGTCTCCTTTGATGGTGTAGTAGGTGTGAGGACCGCCGGAGACGCAGTCGGCATAGTTGTCAGTGGGGCTGGGGGTGAGTAGGCAGGTTGAGTTGTCCGGGGTGCAGGTCTCGGGGGGGATGAGGAGTTGTTCTCCGGTTAAGAAGGGGATCGTGGGATCGGCCATGCGGTTGAGTCGCGCGATGTCGCAGATTCCGCGGTTGAAGGTGTTGGAGACGCTGGCGATGGTGTCGCCGGCTTTGACGGTGTAGAGACCGACGGTGGTGTTTAGGTTGGAGTGGTTGCAGGTGGGTGCTGCGGAGGCTGCCGAGGCAAGGAAGGGCAAAGCTGCGAGGGGTAGGAAATGCATGGTGGAAGGATTGATGTCAAATGAATGGTATGTTCAATGAGTGACAGGGTTGGTAGCAAAGGAGTGACTTTTGTTGCGGTTGAATGCGAGTAGAGTTTAGATGCATGGAGGACTGAGTGCGGCAGAAGCCAATTTATATTCTGTCAAGAGACTGCATCCTTCCATGGTCGGCTCAACCGTGATGATGCGTCCAATGTCGCAACCAGATGCTCGGTGCAACAAATCGGCATGGAGGAGCGACGTCGATCAGTCGCACACGCGTCAGCTTGAGCAATATAGTACACTCGGAGATAATGGCCTTCCCGTGGGGACGGCCCCGCAAGGGTGAAGATCTCATCCCGATCGAGTACCCTCACAGAAACTATCCGGGGCCGGCCAGGCCTGTGTGCAAATACCGGTGTTCGTACTGGTTGACGAGGATGTGCCGCAGAATAAAAGTGGGTCATGATGATTATACCTGAGTAAGGAATAGAGTATGGGGGCAATATATATCCTGAAACTACCTCATTACTCCATATGAAATATCATCCCCCTGAATTGGAGTGGTGTATCCATCTTATTTTTGGAGTTACCGACCCCATTTCTTGGCATGTCCAGAGAAATCCGGGTTCTGGATGAAGTAAGTTTCGGGAAGGGGTATACTAAACACAGCTTGTTTTGAAGTAGCCGTCAACACGTTCCAAATCTTGTAACGAGCGTTGGTGGAATTTGGTTAACTGTGCTTGAAGATACGAGGACGTCATAATAAACCATCATCGCTACTCCGCCGCCAAGGACCGGTCAATTGCTTCAACTACTGTCTAACTTTTCCTTGGCATAGAACCCGGCAATCCGCCCGGGAATTGCCGTGAGGTATCCGCCGGCATGCCGATCGTTTCTGACCCCGGAGATCCACCCCGAAGCAAAGATCCACATTCGGGGGTAACTTGCGAGGGGGTGGGACCGTGAGGATGGTATCCCCGACTTTCCCGGGCCGTGTGGAGTCGGGTGGATGCAGTGTATTGTGACTGTCATGAAATACATGATACCTGGGCAGGATTTCATGTAACGAAGTTGTAGACAAAAAGGCGCTAGTCCCTATATAAATCTACTAACCCCATTAAGCATCATTCTGGGCTTAGTGCAGGAATACACGATGATAACGTAACGTTTCGTAATTGTAACCATCTTTCGGAGTAGATGACAAAATTACAGTATACTTACACCATCCCTAACGTGGACACGGCAACGATGGTGAGAATTAATATTAGGAAATTGGTATGCCTTAACGTCTTTTTGGAAAGAGCTATAAACTGCTCGAGGTAGAGCGGATCCTGGACTAAGCATGCATTGGAGACATTCTATTACTAATCCATTTAATTCTTACAGTCAAAGTGTGAATCGCAGGTGAGGCGCGTCGAAATGGAAATCTATGTTAATTGATGGTGGCTACTATCTTTATCTCTCAAGAGACCTATACTTTCTTGCTACATGAACGATAGAATAGTGTATTCGTTGCTCCTTTCGCGGATACGTTACTCCTTAGTGGAAGGATGCTGCCCCTTCTCTCCTAGATATTCCTCCCTTAGTGAATCAACGGCAAGCACACCTAGCTGCTGAACAGAATCGACCGAGGTGATTTGCAGCACGCTGATTTCAAGTCCAAGGTTCTGCCGCCACCATCTGCGGATCTCGACACTAACCAGGGAATCAAGGCCCAGGGCAGTCAACGACGAGGTAATATCCATCTCCTCCTTGCGCAGCGACATAATCGAGCACAGCATATCCGCAATCTCGCTGGTAACCACCTCGATGCTCGCAGCGTCGCGCAAGACGTCAGGATCTGCAGCTGCTGTGTTGAGGAACTGTGTCAGTGGACTGTCGCCCGAGACTAGGGCGCTTCTGCGAGACGTGCTCAGGTTGCGGTGCACGCTCAGTCTAATGTCGTCCTTGGCGAGGCCATTTAGCCCCCTGGTTTTGGACATGTGGCCGACAAGAATGCCGGCAATGCCATCTGAGCACTCGGCTCCTGCGGCCTGGGCGGCACGGTGCTGACTTAGAACCACCCGGATGGATTGGAGGACCTCGCTCTCAGACATTACTAGGTTCATACCCTTTAGCTTCTGGAAGGTTGGAGCGTGTTCGCTTACGTAGCCCACTTCACCCATGATGCCGATGTCGATGACATTGGCCGGCAGTCCGAGCCCTCGGCGATGGTGCGTGAGGGCATTTTGAAATGCGCCTCCGGCCGCGTAGTTGGTTTGTCCCCAGTTCCCTTGATGGCCCACCATGGAACCGAAGAGGAGGAAGAAGTCTAGGTCTATGTTGTGGTCGAATACCTGGTGTAGATTCCACGCTCCCTGAACTTTTGGTGCGGTCGCTCCCTCCCAGTCTTCTATTGTCATCTGTACTAGAGATCGATCCTGCAAGGGTTCAGTAATCAATGACTAGTTTCTAGATATATTATTTGGCAGAATCCCTTACCCGTAATACCATTGGCATGTGTAGTACACCAGCGATCGGCCGAGGACTAAGGTCCACTGCCCGCCTGATATCCTCGATGTTCGTGACAGTTCCTGTAACCAGCGTGGGGTTGCCACCCAAAGCCTGAAGCTCTCGGAATACTTCCTCAGTCCGGGGCTTTTTGTGCGCAGTAGGAGAAAGATACACTAGATGCCGGGCCCCATTCTCTATCATCCAGGCCGAGACAGCTCGACCCAGTCCACCAAGGCCACCGACAAGGAGATATGATTTGTCGCTGGAAAAGAGTGGTTTGTCTTCAAGGGCGATGTTCGTGGGTAACTGCCTCGGGTCTTGGGGCATTTTCACAACAATTTTCCCAATGTGCTGCCCACCTTGCATGTATCGGAAGGCCTTTGTCACATCCACAGCATCGAAAACATGTTTTGGGTAGATCGGCTTCACATGGCCTTGCTGAATGAGATCCGCGCATTGATCCAAATACCTAGTGTTATATCAGTGATTAGCACATGAGTCTGCCACCGCATGAAACGACCCTACCGTTGGATCACCCGTGGTTTTGCATCGGTCAGCGCGGACATATCGACACCGGCAAAACTCCGGTTCTCTGCAAACTCATTCATGCTGAGCATTCCATAGTCGAGGAAATCGCGCTTGCCGAGCTCTACCATTGTACCGAAGCTGGCAACGCACCGCCAGGACGCGTGGAGCAACTCTCCAGAGAGCGAGTTGAGCACCACGTCTACACCCTTTCCCTGGGTATCGTGAAGGACTTGATCTGCAAAGCTCGAGTCTCTTGAATTGTAGATTCGGCATTTCGGTATACCGAAGTTTTCCGTAAGAAACTGAGCTTTTTCTTCCCTCCCAACTGTGGCGTATACCTATACTTAGTGAGCTTCATAGGTCCATTTATATGGCGCTGTTGCCTTGGAGTTCTTGACCAACCTCAGCACCAATGTATTGACTGAGCTGAATAGCTGCCTGGCCAACGCCACCAGAAGCTGAATGGACGAGAATGATCTGAGTAGAACCGTTAGTTTAAGGGAGTCGGGACAAACCCCGACTACTCGGAACACCTACGTCTCCTAGTTGCAACTTGGCAACCCCCATCAGAGAGTGGATCGCGGCCAAAAACACACTCGGGATAGTGGCAGCGTCCTCGAAACTAAGACTGTCCGGAATACGAACGCAGAGATTCTCTGCCGTAATCCAGTTCGTAGAGAAGCATCCTCTTGCTGCCCATGTCATGACTCGATCGCCTGCCTGGACTCGGGTTACACCAGGTCCGGTCCTGGTAACCGTTCCTGACCCCTCGAGGCCCAGTGCGGTCTTGGATTCGGGGATCACGCCCATTGCAATGAGCACATCCTGAAGGCGAGTTGGCAGCAGCTTGAGATCTCCAAGCATTTGCATCGTTAACAAAAGACTCAGG
The DNA here is from genome assembly GCF_001889945.1 of Aspergillus brasiliensis CBS 101740. Taxonomy (NCBI): domain Eukaryota; kingdom Fungi; phylum Ascomycota; class Eurotiomycetes; order Eurotiales; family Aspergillaceae; genus Aspergillus; species Aspergillus brasiliensis. The sequence continues at coordinate 45,449 of NW_027137467.1, forward strand.
CGTAGGGTCTGCACACCTTGTAGTTCAGTCCAATAGCCTCCAGCCGAATTTCTACCTCATTATCACCTAACTCTCTTGGGCGCGACTGAACCCATGTCAACGAATCCAGCAATCCTTTCTTGTCAATACAAAGCTTCCTGCCAGTGCCCTCTTCCGGATCCTCTGCATGCTCGTCTGGGGAAATAGGGAAATATCTGGGAACATGCGGTGTACCGTTGACAATCGCATATTCCGGGTCAATATCCGCGCCGTCTCGCTCCTTCTGTGCGCAGAAGTTTGCAATGATCTTTACCAATGACTCTGCCGCCTCTCGAGAAGCAAAGTCATCGACTTCCACCGTCACGAAATCGAGCGATGATTCGAAACGAACATTGCGCGCAACTCCCAACACGGGTGCGTAGCGCGGATCGGCGCAGTGGATCTGGCAGTTCTTCGTTAGCCATACCAAGCTCGCTAACTCGGTAGAAGTAACATATGCAACGAAGGCGTTCCAGTCCTCGCCACTGAGGTCGTGGAAAAAAGGGCCTTCTAGGTCCAGTAATGAAATCACAAATTGCCCTGTCGGCATATCCTGCCCTAGCTTTTGCCATGAGACAATGTATCCCTTTTGAACCAAGATCCGCTCGATATTTCTCGCTGTATCGCCAATCTTGGATTTATATAGCAGGGTAACCGGGCAGCAGGCAGCACCGCATTCGTCCGCCGCCGAGGAAATGATGTAGGCATTAACCTGGTAGGGCTCTTCGTCGTCGTAGACCGCGGACTCGACTCCTGTAAATCCGACCTTTTGGAGTTCTTCGTCCCATCGCTGGACGGAAACATAGGGTCTGGTGGCGCGTCCATCCTCGCTACCCAGCCACCATCCAGGAAGTGTGCCCTAATGTATGGTATTGGTATGGGGAGAGTCAAAGTATCATCAAACCTTTCTCAACTCACCATGATAAAACCGACAGAAAGCATCTCTGGCATTCCGTGAGCTGCGCTGCAGAAAGGATGTTTGGATAGTAAAGCTCACCTGTGCAAAGCTCTTGAAGAAAGAGCTTACCGCCGGGTGCAAGTAGCTTTCGGACATTGCAAAGAGTGGTATGAACTGAAGGCGTTGCATGTATTACCTGCATTATAATCAGTCGATGACGGAAAGAGTGAAATGGGATACATAATAGAAAGGATGGACGTCACATTGTCTGCGATAATCAGGTCAAAGCTGTGAGATGAGAAACCTTGCTCCACGGGGTCCTTGCTAATGTCGAGAGCGCGGAAGTCCACCTGCTCGTATCGCTGGAATTGTTCCCTTGCCGAGGCAAAGAACCCCGGGGAGATATCTGTAAAGGTGTAAGTCGAGTACATTCGCACGTCGCCATCAATAACAAGTGACTTGAGGGCAATCGCAGTTGTGCTGCCAGTGCCTCCGCCGATCTCGAGGACATTCATTGTAGGCTTGGTATGGCCCATACTGGCGAAGAAAGAGTTCATCTCCTTTCTAGCAGCATATATGTCTGACAGCACATTATTCTTCGTAAGGAGCTCAAGCGGTTGGACTCCACCGTTGGCCAGACCGTCGATATTCTCGAATATAGATTCAACGGCTATTCTCAAAGGTGCTAGCTGCTCATCACCCCGGCCTTCCACCAATCTTGCTTGGGCGAGTGAAATCCGTTGCTGCGGTTCTAATGTTGCCCATTCACGAGCTTCGGGGATGATACGGTTGTACTCGCCGTTAGCAATGCGCATCGTCTCCGCTTCTAGCCAGTTTGTATAGTGCTCAAAATGCTCCATCTTAATATTAGTGGAACGAAGCCGATCACGAGTCTCAAGCATGCGGAGGATGGTAAGCTGCTCGAGCAAAATCATACCGCTCTTGTTAGACTTTACGTTGAAGAGATCCTCAAATCGCACGAGATCGATATGAGGGGCCCACTTCATCTCCGCCGCTGCGATATCGTCAACTTTCTCCTGCATGTCAAGGTTACTGAACGTGCAGCCCTGAATCTGTAAAGTGGGCTGCCCATTTGAGAATGCCACTATGCGCCCCTCAAGTGCATCACCCTCGGCTACGCCAACTGATGCTTGAACAGAAAGAGTTTCGCTTGCAGGTGCCACATGAAGCTCCTTAATTGTCTTCGGTATGACTGGCCGATCAATCTTGCGTGGCTTGCCACCGCATTTTGCCAAGATCATCAGCTGCATACACTGGTCGATGACAGTGGGATGGATGTGGTAGAAGGAATCACTACCCTCAAGGTTTTCATTCGCCGTAGCAACTGCATGGCCCCCATTCGGATCCGCTGTTATATTCTCCAAGCCTTGAAAGGATGGTCCGTATGTTAAACCAATCGTGGAAAGAGCACGGTACCAGACGAGCGAGTTAACTCTTCGCGGCAAGGGATCCATCAGACGACAATCCATGTTTTGTGTCCACTGACCACCCCTGACCGACCCAGTACAATGCTTCGTCCAGTGATCATTGACGAACGAGGAAATATTAAACTCAAAGGCTGCCGAATCCGACACGCTGGTAATTCTTTCTGGTCTAAAGTTGGTTATAAGCTCCACTGGGGCCCCTGTATGAAGGAGCAAAGCATTATTCATATGCAGCCGACTGGCGGTATACTCAGAAAGGCCAGTAATCCTTCGAATAGCCTCTCCGGCCATAGCGACATATCCGGCACCTGGGAAGACGATGTCACCACCAACTCGATGGTCCTCCAGCCACGGCACATCCTCCAGTCGAAGAATGTTTCTCCAGGCAGGCTCCAAATCGCTGGCTTCGAGCAGTGATGCCCCTAGAAGTTCGTGATTGGGGTACTGGCGTAACCTCCACCCTTTCGTGACCCTGCTCTCTTCCCAGTATGCTGTGCGATCTTGCCAGGGGTAAAGGGGCAGGTCTGTGACAACCCTCTCGGCCCCGGTCCCGTTGACACGGCCGAGATTGACGTCCATTCCAAGGGTATAAATATGGCCCGCGGTAGCCATTAAGCTGCTGACCGAATTCTTTCCTCTGGCCAATGTGGGAACGTAAACGGGATTTGACTGCGATGTGCTAGTGGAAAAGATCTGCCGGATGGGTCCAGCAAGTGCTGAGTGTGGCCCGATCTCGAGGAATACTGCACTTTCTTTTTCCTTCAGTAAGGACTGAACTGCTGAGCTGAAGCGCACAGGAGATTCCAGATTCTTTTGCCAGTACGCAGCGTCCAGTTGACGCTGCCCTGACTGGGAATCTGCGGTCACTGTGGAATATGGAAGGGGCGGATGAGTTCCAACGTATTTCTCCAGAATGGTCCTGTATTCCTCGCCGATAGCTTTCATGTGATCTATATGCCGCCATGGTCAGTAAGGCTTACAGACGTGTGTACACCAGATATGAACTCACGGGAATGGTACGCGATATTGACCTGAAGGCGTCGGTAGAAGGTTTCCGGTCGCGTGAGCTTGATCCTCTCACCTACAGCTTCGACCATGTCCACATCGCCAGAGATGGTCACACTCTGAGGGCTATTTTCGCAGGCAATTACTGCCCCCTCCAGCAGGAACTCCTCAACTTCCTGAAGGCTCATACCAACGGCAGCCATAGCTCCTTCAAGTGGCAGCGAGCTAGCCAACTTCCCGCGGTAAAAAGCAATTACAATTGCTTCTTCTGCGGTCAAGCTCCCCATCGCATACGCGGCAGCTGTTTCTCCACTGGAGTGGCCCAGTACTGTAGCTGGCCGAATGTTCCATTCAGCAAACAGGTCCACCAGGCCAATTTGAAGGGCCGTGCTCAGAGGCTGTACAAACTCCGCTTTACTTGTCCAGGATCCGTGAGCTACATCGGCAAGTGTATCTAATCTATCTTGTTAGTACTCGTCTTTGCAGCGAGGCACAAAGATTATTCATTATACCTAAGATTGTCCACGATGGAGGATCCTCCAAGGCCCTCAAGGACATGTCCATTCTTTTGATGCTGCTGCGAAAGTAAGGAAAAGCCTGCAGAAGCTCCGCTGCCATACCCGCCCACTGTGCGCCTTGTCCGTTGAAGACAAAAACCAGAGATGGGTGTTTCGCCGGGAATCTGCGCGCATCCGACACGGCAGGCTGACTATCGTCGTCGCTTACCACGAAGCCTCGACAGACCATGTGACTTCGACGTTGACAGAGTGTGTATGCGATGTCGATTTTCGGCACTCGGCTGGTTGATAGATACTCCTTGGTGGCTTGAATTTGAGCCGTGAGCGATTCCATGTTGTCAGCTGAAACAACATGGAGATATGGACGTATTTTTCTGCCTTTGTTCCTCTTTGCACCTGACACGTAGGACGAGGCCGATTCGACGATGGCCTATAAGCATTACAAAAGAGTCACCAGAAGCACCTGGGCTGACTGTTGGATGTCTTACGTGCGCGTTCACGCCGCCGATGCCGAAAGCGTTGACGCTGACCCTGTCCATGCGGTCTAATGGCCAAGGAAGCATTTCTTTCGGCACTCGGAGTCGGGCTTCCTCGAACGGGACTGGATCATTACACAGAACTTTATTAGTATCAAACATTAGATCAACAATGAGTGGTCGAGGTTTTCATACTGCCTGGATTGGGTGTGGAGAAATGAATGTTTGGCGGGATCTGCCAGTGCTCGAGAGCCAGCACAGCTTTGATCAGGCCAGTGAGACCTGAAGCACCTTCTGAATGACCGACGTTTGGTTTCACCTGGAGTCCGACAATGTCAGTTGCAGACCTTAGGACCCTTAAGCGTCATATAAAATTACCGCGCCCATGATAATCCCGTTTTGACCAAAAACATTGGCAATCGCCGCAGCCTCGGTTCGGTCTCCAACTGAGGTTCCTGTGCCATGAGCCTCAATATAGGCCGTCTGCGAAAGGTCCAATATCCCGGCCTGCTCATACGTTTTCCGGATGAGCTTTGCCTGAGCTTCAGCACTGGGAGTGTACAGTCCCGGAGTCTTTCCATCAGTGTTCGTACCCGTGCCCCGGATCACTCCGCGGATGGGATCATTGTCGCGAATGGCATCCTCAAGCTTCTTCACGTAGATAGCATTGATTGCCTCGCCGCGAGCATAGCCATTTGCAGAAGCGTCAAACGTCTTACACCTACCGTCTGGAGACAGTGCTCCTTCTTCGGTCATGGAAATGGTGTAGCTCGGCGTAAGAAGGAGGCTGGTACCTGCCACGATCGCAGACGAGCACTCTCCTGTTGCAATGGCACGTTGAGCCATATCGAGACCAACCAGAGCTGAGGAGCAGGCTGTTCGAACCGTGCAGCTTTTGCGGTATGTGCGTCAGAAACATGGCCTCTTCACCTTCCGGGACACTAAACATATATTGAACGTACCTGGGCCCCCTAAGGTCATAATGGTAGGAGACGCGATTAGCGATAGCAAAATCACCAATACCACCAATCCAACCCTGACCTAGATTCTGATGATCCTTGCGAGCCATATCCAGCCAATCTTCTCCATAAACTCCGACGAAACACGCAATGTCCTTTCCCTGCCATGCAACCTGGCCTCCGCTCTCCATACACTCCCAGACCACCTTCAGTAGGAGTCGTTGCTGGGGATCCATTCTAGCCAGCTCAACCGGGGAGATGTTGAAGAACTCTGCGTCGAATTTGCTGATGTCTTCATCCAAGCAGTAAGCATACTTGCAACGCACGGATCCCCTCTGACCGGACGCGCTGTAAAACCCGTCGATGTTGTATCGATCCGCAGGTAGCTCTCCCCGAGCGCAGCGCTTGTTCACTAGGAGGTCCCAGAACTCAGAATCGTTCTTGACTCCACCGGGAAGCCGCATCCCCATGCCCACGATGGCTAGTGGGCAGGAAGTGGCCGTCTCGGCCATCCCATGGCTGCCCATTTTGTGAAGATGAGGTGCAAAAGTTCTGTAAGGTAAGAAGTGGTGATCACACAGCATATGAATCAAAATGTTGGCTTCAGTAGCAGGATGGAATTCCTGATGTTACGTCTAGATTCAGAGTCCATGGTCCTGCTACTGATTAGGTTGAGTAGGAAACTCAAAAAGGAATGTTAATTGTTATGGTTACCTATTTGGGAAGGAGATACTATACTAGGAGTGAATGCTCTTGAGACCTTGATGACATGGAAAGAGTAAGGAATCCTAGAGCACGTGCTTGATAATAAAGTAATCGACACCTTTCGGTGGCCGCAGACCGCTGGGCTATATCCATGGACGGGTCGAGATCTAGACACCACCACGACCACCTTCGTTTCAGGATAATTGAAGGTATATAGAGTTTCATGGACTTTATTGATGTCATTAGGAGTAGGGCTCATATTGACAAAAAGCTAGAATCACAACTTATGAAGACACTGCAACAAAGCTAATCTGTAGCTTCGTTCCCCCACGTAAGATTATGTGGAACTACCGATCCATCCTTATTCCCCGGGTTTTCCGGATCAAAATCTTGACGATCGGGGATTCTCAAACCGGCTGGAAGATGATAACGCACAAACCACACCGACACACCGTCCTTGTACAGCCACGGGTCCTCCGTTTGCCGTTGCCACTTCTCCAATCGCAGCCTGAGGTCATCGAGAACAGCTGCGTACGCAGGATCCTTTGCAAGATTGTGGACCTCTCTTGGGTCCTTCTCCAGATCGTAGAGTTCCTCCGGGGGCCGAAAGAAGTAGTCTCGCAGCTTTCGTCCACCGATCGTGATGTCGGTGTCCTCTGAATTGCGGATATCCTCCCAGGACAGTGATCCATACAGGTCGGCTGCGAAGGGAAAGTCTAAGCGCCAGGCCAGATTCCTGTGGTATTTGTACCGACGATCGCGGATGAACCGTGTTGGCCAGTAATTTGTCACTTCATGGAAGGTGTGCGAGCCAAATGTTTGATTGAAATCAGGTAGGCCGTTGGAACTTCCGAGGATCGGTAGCAGGGAACGGCCCAGTCGCTTTTTCTCCGGATCGGTGACCTCGGGGTGACCGACAAAGTCAAGAATGGTGGGGAGGATATCAACGTAGGAGATCATGTTTGGGCTAACGGCCGGGGGTGTGTTTGGCTGTCTTATGATCAAAGGGAGTCGAACACCCGCATCGTAGAGTGTTGTCTTGGAGTTGATGAAGGGCGGTCCGTTATCACTGATGAAGATGACCAGGGTCGATTCTTCAAGCCCAGTCTCCTTCAGAGCATCTAACACAAACCCGACTCCTTGGTCCAGGCGATGGATGGATTTGTAGTATTCAACCAACTCCGAACGAGTACCGGGTGTATCATTGGCGAACGAGGGAATCGGGACATTTTCGGGTTCCAGATGAAGTTTGGTGATCCGAGGATCATAGTCATCAGTGTTTCCAAAGCCACCTCGAGTTCGGTCACGATGAGGATCATGATACCCGATAGTCAAGGCAAATGGTCTGTTGCTGGCTTTTGCTTCCTCGAAGAATGACCTTGCCTGATCGGCGATGATAGCCACATCGCGGGTGTCGCTCTCCTTGCGCAATTGCCATGGATAAACAGGAGCTGGTCCTACATGGACTTTGCCTAGGATCCCCGTCCAGTAGCCGGCCTCGTTCAAGAGATGCGGCAGACTCTTCACATGATCGAATGTCACAAAGTGATGACGGTGGCTCGCAAGGCCATACTGTCCATTCTGATGCGTGTGAAGACCAGTGTAGATGACAGAGCGGCTACCACTGCAGGATGCTGTACTCGCAAACGCATAGTCAAATCTGGTTCCTTGCTTTGCGAGCCCGTCGAGATTTGGCGTTTGGATCGTGTTGTCCCCGTAGCAGCTCAGCTGTTTGCCCAGGTCATCCGCGATCAACAAGAGGACGTTTTTGGGGCTCGCCATGTTTGTAAATGAAGGAAGATTGAGAGAGGCTGTGTAATGGCTTTCGTCCAACTGAGGCCAGAAGAGGACATGAAGATAAATTCACCAAGCGCAGAGGAAATTTGTGATGGAAGTTGTCAAGACCCCTGTCGGACCCCGCCCAGGATCACTTGTCTTCTCACCGGCAGATAATGAAATAACTCACATACTCGAGCAGATAGCATCATCTCCACTGCATATTCCACCTATCGGAATCGCTTTACTGCAAAATTGTCGGGTAATTTGGCGTCGGGTCAACCCGTTGCATCGACGCAATTCCGTCAGCCGATGATGTGCTTGGCGGGCAGACAGTCACCATAACGGCCTTATCAAGCTTGTCTGGACTACTACTACTATGAGCTCGTATTGCAACAGATGAATATAAATTAATCACGCCATGTACTCAACAATCCCAGTTGATTATCTTCATGTTGCAATGCGCCCTTAAATTAGGAAATCCGAAGAGCTGAAGCTAGTGACGGTGCCTGACATTTACGTCTGACAAACCTGTGTTGCGATAGATCCACTCATTGCAGAAGGGATCATCATGTACCTGGACGCATGCATGATTTCCAGTCTATAGCAATCAAGAATAATATAAATAATGCGACTGAATTTCGAAACATTCTGCGAAGAAGCTTTCCTCATCCAAGATATATCTTGTTGAAGCGTAGTAGAATAGCCAACGGGTACAATATTCTCAATGCGCTCAATTCCAATTCTACTCGTTTCTCTGTTCGCAGGCCTCACCGTTGGCCAGTTGATTGGCCCAGTCGGTCCAACAACCAAGCTTGAGGACAAGACTATTGAGTGCAATATTCTAGATTACGGTGGTGTTGCCGATAATGAGACCGATGTCGCAACTGCTATCGAGACCACTTTCACCGACTGTGTGCTGAACAACCCCAAGTCTCGTCTTGTTGTCCCTGAAGGCAACTACCTGATCAAGCGGAGCGTGGTTCTGAGCAATGCAACCAATTGGGCATTCCAACTGGATGGTCTGATCACTGCGGCCTATGGTGGAAACTGGACAGTCGACCGTGAGTTGATACTCCAAGGGTTTGCGGGCGAGCAGATAATAAACGCTACCATCAACGGCGAGGGTGACGGAAAATTCTTACTAGATGTGCTTGTCATTGTGAACGGTATGCTCTACCTCTTTTCGTTGCATAATAGATTACTGACACGTCGTCGTGGTTGTTATGTGCAGCTGTCGACTTCGAGTTCTATTCATCCAACGGGCTTGGCGCATTTCAAGGCCAGGGTTACATCTACCGAAACTTGAACAAGTGAGTTCTCTAAAACCTATCATTGAAACACAGTAAACTAACGTTCCCTCAAAGCACTGATCGCCCTCGACTTGTCCGACTGATCTCGCCCACAAATGCCTCGGCCCATGATTTGATCCTTGTGGATAGCCCCAAGTTCCACATTGTGTTTGATTTCGCCGTGAACTTGGAGGCCTACCACCTTACCATCCGCGGCGCTAATCTAGGAAGCTATGATGGAATTGATGCCATTGGCACCAATTATTACATCCACGACAACGAGGTAAACAGAGGTCTCAGGTCCACAATCTGGCAAAGGCTAACAATCAAACGAATGGCAGGTCACCAATCGTGATGAATGTGTCTCCGTGAAAAGTCCATCCCACCACGCCTTGGTTGAGAACCTGGTTTGCAACCAAGCAGGATCAGGTATCTCAATTGGCAGTCTTAACGTCTCCGCAGAAATCTCGAATATTGTGCGTCATTTCAATCATCTCATCTGTGACATATTCTGCATATCACTAACATGAAACAGGAAGCGCGCAATATCAGCATCATCCAGGGCAACAACATCGCCTTCATCAAGACATATCCTGGAGGCTCCGGCTACGTGGAAAATGTCACCTTTGAGAATTTCCGGTCACTGAACAGTCTGTACGGATTGGACATCGACCAATACTGGCAAAACACCTGGACCCCTGACACCGGATCTGTGTCATTGAGCAACCTCGTTTTCAAGAACTTTTCAGGTAATACGACCCATCCATTTAGTCCATCTACCCCCGTACTCATGCAAAATCATAGGATCGGTTGCCGATGGAGCGCGCCGCCCGCCACTGTATCTCTTTGCCAGTGACCTGACATTCGCCACGAACGTCACCGTGGAGGACTTCTCTGTCTGGACTGAGACTGGTACGACGGTTGTCAACAAAATCAGCAATATCTTCGGCACTGGAGACGACAGCTATGGCGAGAATGATGGCATCGAGACTCTCCAATCGGGAGAGTCGCCGTATACCTACACCAGCACCTATACTATCACGGCTTCTCCGACCAATTGGCAAGCTCCTTCCACCCCAACGTGGGCGTTGCCGAGCACTGGATATGGAAGTAAGTTTAGCGGGATAGTGTTTGATTATTGATAAAGTAGCTAACTTCTACTAGCGGCATCACCGATTCCGGTCTATACTCCCGCACCTCTTTGGCGGCCTGGCGGAGTTGACTATGACCTTCATTATTGGGGAAGCTTTTAGTTACATGCAATAGCTTTGCAAGAAAATGGTTGGGAGGTAGAAGGATATAGACAGATTGAGCTTAGTACAAACTTCTAGCTTAGTTGTAGGCAAATCGAGTGATGCTTCTGTCGCTTTAGCAGTATAATCGCGAAATAGCCAAGAATAAACAGCAGAATCTCATCACTACAGCTTCATATTACGAAAATTATAGTAGTTTCCCACGTGTTTCCATAGACCCACACCAGCCTTGCCAGAAGAACAGACCGCCAGATAATAAGCGAGAGACCACAGATCATGCCAGTAAAGCCAAGGTGCTGTCACAGTACTATCTATCGCTTGAAATTTCCCACCAATCCAGACACAGGATACCAAGCAGGGCCTCGACTATCGGTAAATTAAGCAAGGAGGGGCATCGATAGCTTCCAGGGTCCTGGATGGGTTATGATTGGAGTAGCCCTAGCTTGTGCCATCCGCGCTTGGATGACGACGATGGTCAGCAGCAGCACACCATGGGCAGTTTGCGCCAACTCAGAGTCCAGGGAGTTAGAATGAAGCTAGTTGCTGTTATAGTTTATTTAATATAATTTTACTACTACTATCTGGTTAATATATTTTTACTGAGTACTGGTAGTATAGTATGATATTTAGCCATTTGCTGATAACAAGAATCCCATCACCTCATCGCTATCGACGATCACGCATTTCCGTGCTCGGAGCCTCAGGAGCTAGAGCTGTATGTGCCCATCACATGTATATAACTTGAACATAACCAATGTAGTCTCAGCAGCCATAGTATCTGAGTCCACCTCAGCCGTCAAACCTTGTCTTTTTCGGCATCTAGGTCGCTCTCACTATGGAGCGGAATCCCTCCAAAGCGGCATCGTCACTGGACCGCGATCACCAAGTCGACAGAAGTCAAGACCTGAAAGATGGGACCTACGTGAATCTCGCCGAGCCGGACGATTCCCCTGCTTCGGAGGCAGTTCTTTCTTCTCTCTTCCGCCGGACCAAAAAGCACGACCCGGACGCCATCGCGACCACTCGAAGTGTATTCGACGACCCTGCACTCGCACCATTCTACTTGCCCCACCCGAAGTACGAGAATCTTCATCGCTTCGACCCCAGCGCACGATGGACATACCGCGAGGAAGCCAAAGTCCGACGCAAAACAGACTGGTCCATTCTCCTCTGGATCCTGATTATGTTCTTCGGGTTGAACCTCGATCGAGGCAACCTGAGCAACGCCAACTCGGATAACCTCTTGGGGGATCTGAATCTGACCACCAACGACTACAACAATGCGCAGAATATGTATCGGGTGGGATTCCTGATTGCAGAGATCCCATCGCAGATGCTCGGCAAACGAGTCGGTCCTGATCGGTGGATCCCCGTTCAAATCATCCTGTGGAGTCTTGCGTCCGGAGGACAATTCTTCATGCACAATCGCGCCGGATTCTTCGCGTGTCGCTTCTTCATCGGGCTCTTCATGGGAGGCTTCATTCCCGATTCCATCTTGTATTTGTCCTATTTCTATAAGAAGTCAGAGATGCCGTTCCGACTGGCGCTGTTCTGGTTCACGGATTCAATCTCCGGGGTCATCGCATCGTTCATTGCGTACGGTGTGTTGCATATGCGCGGCGTGGATGGACGGGAGGGCTGGAGATGGCTTTTCCTCATCGAAGCTCTGATCAGTTTCGTGATCGGCGTTCTAAGCTTCTTGTTTCTGGTCCCTGGACCCACTCAGACCAGAACGTGGTGGAACCCCAAGGGCATCTTCTCGGAACGGGAGGAGACCATCATCGTCAATCGAGTGCTGCGCGATGATCCGTCCAAAGGCGACATGCACAATCGCCAAGCACTCTCCCTGGGGATGTTGTGGAAGAGTCTGAAGGATTATGACCTCTGGCCGATATATATTATCGGAATCATGTTCGAGATCCCGACTTCACCTCCAAAGTCTTATCTGACCCTGTCGCTGAAGGCGATCGGTTTCTCCACCTTCCAGACGACCCTCTTGTCCATTCCAGTCACCGTTTTCGCCGCTATTAACCTGGTCCTCGTCGCGCTGTTATCCGAATTCTTCGGCCAGATCTCGATTGTGTGTCTTTTGACGCAGCTATGGTCGCTGCCACTCCTCATTGTGCTCTACACATCTGCTGGAAGCCTTTCGAACTGGGGTCTCTATGCCGTCTCGTTCATCTTACTGGGCTGGCCGAATCCGCAAGCCGCCCAGGTGAGTTGGTGCTCACGGTTGAGTAACAGTGTGAGAACCAGAGCAGTGAGTGCAGCGGTGTTCAATATCATGATTCAACTGTCTGGTATCGCCTCGTCCAATATTTATCGATCGGATGATAAACCCCTGTATCGTCGGGGAAATCGACAGCTCATTGCGATCAATGTGGCCACGGTTGTCATGTACGCTTTGGCCAAGTTGTATTATGTCTCGCGGAACCGATGGAAGAAGGCTCAGTGGGATAAGATGACCGCTCAGGAGAAGGCGACGTACTTGGAGACTACCAAGGATGAGGGGAATAAGCGGCTGGACTTTTATTTCGATAGTTGATCAAGTGCTGCGAGAGTAATGCGTGAGTTTGGGGGTTGCCTTTGAAAGATTTGGTGTGGGTGGCAGGCGAGATTAGCCAAGTGTGGACTGTTTATGGACAGAGAAGAGGCAGTTGATAGAAAGAATAATGAGTCATCCATTTTCTATAATGCAAAAATGATAGTGAAGTCTCCTGAGGCAGCATATTTTTATGATTTGAAGGAGTCTCTGTTCCTCAGTGATGGATGAATTCCGACCTGCGCCTACCGGATGTCAGAGATGGCATGAAACATCATTATATGCCATGCTCCAACAGCACAATAAACACTTAATCTACATCAGACGAATAGATCTTCGTAGGGCTTTGACAAACTTTTACGGTGTCTCCACCTTGTGGATAGTCGAATTTTAAGTTTGGTGGAAACGAAAACGAAAACGAACCTAAATAGAAACAGGGTCCGGCGACCTAAACGAATATACGAACGGACCCTCACGGATCAACCCTACCCAGCAGAACGATCTGAATAGCCGCCCGTATTTCTCGGTATACCGCTTACATCGAACAGGAGCTGCCGAATCAAAGGCAGCAGCTTGCAAGCTCTTCTCTTATTATGATCTCGATTGTGCCGATACTACATGCCGTTGCTGAAGCGGATATTACTCCGACCATACAGGAACGTGGCGAGAAGAAGTCTCCTATCCCTAAGTGCTTCATGATTGTATGGTTCTCAGCCTCAATAGTGCGGGTCCACTCTGTATTAGTCTATTGTTGTTAGAAGTCTCATGTTGTTACGGAGCGATATAAATACTTAGCTTGAAAAATCCAACATACTCTGTCGGGCTTTCTATTTTCTGTTCCAGTCTTTCGCTTCTTTCACTATCATCGAGTTTTTCTTCCACTCTCTTTTTATATATTTTGTATTTTCTTCTGTCGATATTTTTATGTTTCTGCTATCATTAACACCAGAATGTTGAGCTTAAGAGACGATGAGTCTTCTGACTTCGCCTTCTACCGCTATGACCCGAGCATGGGCGGCGCCGTTCTTTTCATCCTCCTCTTCATCGGCACGACAGGATATCATGTTTTCCAAATGGTCAAGTCCCGCACATGGTTCTTCATTCCATTCGTTATAGGAGGCATATGTACGATACCTGATTCATCTTGAGCCTCGAAAGGTGCTAATAATCCTAGTCGAGATCATCGGATACATCGGACGCGCCATGTCCAGCAAGCAAAGCCCAAATTGGACGCTCGGACCATACATCGTGCAGACGCTCTTCCTCTTGCTCGCCCCAGCCCTTCTTGCAGCCTCGATCTACATGCTCCTCGGTCGGATTATCCTCGTGTTACAAGCTGAATCCCACGCACTGCTGAAAAAGAAGTGGTTGACCAAGATTTTTGTCACTGGCGATGTGCTCTCGTTCTTATTACAGGGAGCCGGTACGTCTGACCCCATAAAACCTCCAGTATCAAGCAACCCCCTGATAGAATCTAGGTGGTGGCATCCAAGCCAGTGGTAGCCTATCCGGTATGAAAAATGGCGAACACATCATCGTCGTTGGTCTCTTGATTCAAATCTTCTTCTTTGCATTCTTCATCGTCACTGCGACGCACTTCTACCTGAAAGTCAAGAAGTATCCATTCGCGCGCTCCTGCTCTCCGCAGATTCCCTGGAAGAAACATATGAAAGTACTCTACGCCACGAGCTTCTTGATCCTGGTTCGTTCCTTGTTCCGACTTCTGGAGTACATCCAGGGAAATAATGGGTACCTCTTGCATCATGAGATGTTTTTATATGTGTTCGATGCATTGTTGATGTTTATCACTATGGTCATCTTCAATGTTGTGCATCCGCAGGAGATTGGCCTACTTCTCCGTTATCCCAGTGACTATGACATGACGAATTTTCCAGACGAGCAGGCTTCGAAGGACTACCGAGGTCGCAACAGTGTATAGGAGCTTGTGACCACCTTGTCGTGTTTGTCACTTTGATTATGGATTACTGTTCTGTCTACAATGTGTTCATTCATTCATTGTGTTTTTGTCAGGCCAGTCCAGCAATGCTCTACCTACGATTTAATATAACATCTTTTATGGATTGGTGACAGGACTTTTGCAACTACTCAGGCTATCGAGTAGGGAAGACAGATCGAAAATTGGACCATAATCCTAGACTAGTTTCAATAGTCATTGGATGATGTCCTATATTTAGCTAAGATCATCTTCAGCTTATCCTCATGGGTTCGGAGTCCATGGCCATAAGCAGAAGCTTAGCTATTTTCTTCAGGGTCTAAGCGGAATTAGGATGGTTTGAAACCGGATGTCTCACAGGACAGCACATTTGTCCAACGGGATCTGTTGTCTCGGCCCGCTAGTTCCACCACATGGCACTTGTCTCGGATTATTCTCGAAGGTCGGCATTGCAATGTTTAGGGAGGCTTTGTCGCTCGCATATATAAATCATTTGCAGGCTCCTTTTTTTACTTTAGTTTAGGTCAAATCAATCATTCATGATGATTTCCAAAAGTTTTCTGCTCATTCCGGCATTGTCCACGGCCGCTCTAGGGAGTGTATTGGACCTAGATATCAAAGTCCGAAATGGCTATGTAGGTGAATTCAGAACCACCTTCCTCAGTATTCTCTGCTAAATTATGTAAAGAGGACCATCGAGGTAGACCTCGGCACCCCCGGTGGGCCGTTTGATCTGATGTATGACACCGGATCATCGACACTCTGGGTCCTCGACAGCAATTGTACAGATGACT
Source organism: Aspergillus brasiliensis CBS 101740 (assembly GCF_001889945.1). Lineage (NCBI taxonomy): Eukaryota > Fungi > Ascomycota > Eurotiomycetes > Eurotiales > Aspergillaceae > Aspergillus > Aspergillus brasiliensis. The sequence continues at coordinate 61,084 of NW_027137467.1, forward strand.
GTCCAAACGGGAGCGGGTTGGTTCATCCTCTACTCCTATTCCAAGCCTATATTCATAACGACGACCAGGTACTCCCGACACGGCTATAACCTCACCTCCACCGGCATCAACCTAGGTGTCAAAGATAGCATCGACTACAGCGGAGGCACCGTCAGCGGCTTCGCTGCGACTGATATCCTCACAGTTCCCGATAGCAACGTCTCCTACCGCCAAAGCTTCGCCGTCATCACCGACAGCACCTGGGCTGCTCTGGGAGCTGATGGATTTCTGGGTCTGGCATCCTCCACCATCGCGTTCTCAAACACCACTTCCGTGGTCGAACAAATGATGCAGGATGGGCTTCTGGATGAACCGCGATTCGCACTATATCCAGGTTCAGGGGTGTCGACTATGTCAAACCCTAATCCGAAGAACAATGGCGTGTTTACTTTCGGTGGTAGCCACGAGGATACCTATGCAGACGGTGAGCTGCAGTGGATGAAGATGCTCTCCCCGTTTGAAATTTATAAAACGAACCTCCTGGGGATTCAAGGACATAACAGCTCCAATGGGCAGAATTTGTCCAGCGACGTTCTAAATTGGTACGGCGAGGTCATCCTCGATACCGGTAAGAGCCCCCCACGACGCTATCAGACTCGTTAGATCGTTTTGACTAACCTATACCATGTACACGGCATAGGCGCATCCTTAATAAACATTCCCAACGAGCAAATCGAAGCAGTCTACGCCCTAACGCCATTCTCATACGCCGATATCTCATCTGGATACCGACCTCTGTGCTCCGATTTCAACGACACCTGGTCGATCTCTTTCACCATGGGCTTCTACGGCGAGGGCGTCACCTTCAACTTGACCGGTGATCAGCTAGCCATGCCCGGCTATCAAGATGATGATCATTGCTTCCCGCCGTTCAATCCCTGGGATAGCTATAATACTATCATTGGACAGGACTGGTTGAGCAACTTTTATTCTGTCTTTGACTTTGGGTCGTTTGATCCGGAGTCTTATGATATTCGCGTTGGGTTGGCGCCGTTGAAGAAGGAATATTTGCCGAGGGCGTAGGCTATAGTCTGCGCCTGAGGGCTTTGAGTAAGAGTATAGGGGGTTACTTTTGCCAATGCCTGACTATTTAGAAGGCTGGATGCGCGATATTGATAGATAATATCAATATAGCAAATAGTTTATCTGCATCTTTCCAAAGATAGTATATGCGTTGGTGGTTGCTTTTCTCGAGTGTGTTGCAGACTGCGATGGTGTCCGCCACCGCAGCGGGTAGGGCGTAGGGTACTGGTGCTGAGAGCGACAGCGCGGTTAAGACGTTTGTTGCATGATTATGTGAGGTAGTTTGAAGGTTGTGGTCGTACTGTTTCTTTTTACGCGTAGGATGAGGGCGGAGTCATGAGGGTGTTGTGTATATAGGATGAATTGGGGTATTGTGTAAAAGGCATCAGAAGTACATATATACATACAACGAACGAGTGTCCTTGCAAGGCTAATGGAATTCTTTAAGACATGTTGTAACATTTGCTGCCAGTCTGCCCCGGGTAGCCAGCGATGCTATATCGTCTTGGCCTACTTGGCAGAACTGATCCTCAAACATGCTATCAGCTCAGCATGCAAATGCGGTAATATTGTATCTATCTCGTAAGGCTCAGACATACCGTCAATGTATGATCACGCTGCAGCTTTATACTTATCAAGATCATACGGAAATCCCTTTTCGACCAAAAGATCCCTAGCAGACTTGCCCGACGCGGCTCGAATATCTGGATCAGCACCAGTCTCCATCAAAAGATCTAATACAACATCCCGGATTTGCATGGTGCGAAGTCTAAGATGAGGCTGATAATGGTGTCTTTCCAGGTAAAAGTACAGGGGAGTTCGGCCCTTGTTGTCCTGTGCATTGATATCCTTGTGGGCACCCTGGGCGAGCAGAAACTTCGGGCCAATCAGGTGCCAGTCTGGGTCGCTGAAAGTAAGGTGAAGCTCTGTCTGACCTTCGGAATTCGGTCGGAATTGTGCGCCCGCCTCCATTAGAGTGCGAAATAGTGGAATCATACTTTCATGGTGGGGCAGCGTGCGGTGAAGGATAGTTTTCCCAGTCTTATCAAGACTGTTCAGATCAGCCCCCTTTTCTTTGAAAAAGTTTAAGAGACGCATGCTATGTGCCTCGACCTCGGGATCCTCGGGGTTATAGGTAGACCAGCAGTTGGCAAGATGGAAAGCGGTCTCGCCATCATTAGTGCGATAATTCGCCAAATCTGGAATCCCAGGGGAGGTGACTGGCCAGAGAAGCTTTATAATATCGAGATGGCGATCCATACACGCTCGATGAATCGGTAGCCAGCCGTTGGGGTTCATCTTGAGGGGGTCTGCTCCGTGATCCAGCAGGAACTGCACGTTCGCTAGACGGCCACTTCCCGCGGCGGCGTGAAGCAGGGTACCTTGGTAAGTATCGTTCCACGTCGGGAGTTCTTCGTTCATGTTTATCACGGCACCTTCGCGCTCATGGAAGAAGCGAATCAGATCCGGGTTCCCGTTGCGAACCGCCCGGCCGAATAGGGTGATATCCAGTTCTTCCTTTCCCCCGCCGGACCCCTCCGGGAGGTCTACGCCCTGTTCAAGGAGCATATTGACCATATCCATGCCCATTGAGCTGTCAATAGTAGCGTGGATAATTGGTCGGTGCTTAGCCCATGGTGTGTATGTGTAGATGGACATGGGGGGTTCTGTGTTCGGGCGAGCGCCGCGAGAGAGTAACAGCCGGAACGTCTCGATCCCTTTAGGCCAAGATTCTTCTGGTGGAGTCGGGTAGAAGCCATAGTAGGGGCTGTAATCCTCATTTTCGGCAGCATCTGCTAAAGCCCGGTCCAGGACATCTTGGGGTACCTCGGGAGCAGGGTAGTTACGGAGCAGAATGTCCAGTGTTTTTGGATGACGATAGAGTGCCGCAGCAGCAACGGCAAGAGGCCATTCATGGCTGCCAATGGTGTTTGGGGGTAAGCGCTCAATCAGCCGCTGGACCACGTTATGGGTTCCCCAGAACGCTGCGGCCATAAAAGGAGTGTGTGGCGGGCATTCGTCTTTATCTTTCCCAAGAATGCCGCAGAATCCATCTGCTGAAGTATCATCCACGGTCGCATCTGCTCCCGCGTCCAGGAGAATATCCAGCATCTCGGTCGAGTTGTGCGAGGCGGCGAAATGCAAAGGCGACAAGCAGATTGTACCATATGGCTCAGGACCCTTCTGATTGACATCGAACCCTCGGGAAATCAAGTAACGGAGGACATCGGGCCGGCCATATCTGATGGCCTCATGTAGCGCCGTCTTACCATACCTGGGAAGGTCCGCTGCTTCCGGGGAGTCCAGGAGCGCATCCATGGCGGTGAAGTTGCCAACTCGAGCCCATCCTCTCAACTGACCGTTGATGTCTGTATTCCAAGGGTATGGAGTCCTTGGGCAGCATGCCATGGTGGCTGAAGGGTGCTGTGAGACTTAGTGGAAGGTTCAGTCGCAAAAGTTTTCTAGTGGTATGATATACACCGCATACGGCACTAGTGCACCCATTAGTGGTGTAATTTACGGGTCTCCAGACTGACAGAACGCTAATACTGAATGCCAGAGAGAAAGTCTGTCGAGTTAACAAAGGAATATAGCCACATCTTTCTGCGAGCTTAGCTAGTCATATCATACTGTTACAGCCTATACACAAGTTATGTGATGTGCGCCATACACAGATAGCTCAACCCTGAGTAAGCTATCAACTCCAGTGGTATTTCGTCATTGCTACATGTTACATTCATAGTAGCATATATATATAAGGATTCGAGCAGAAATGAATGGACAAATGAAAAGAAATAGAAAAATGAGAATAAAGGGGACAACGAAAGAAAAAGGAATATACTCATCGGCATTGTCCATTGTCTCTGCTGAATAGTACGACGGGCCTAGTACAGTATATTTCATATTCAGGGCTATTTAATTCGGTACGTCAGTTATTACACACTCCTTAGCGGATTCCGACTTCCATGGCCACCGTCGGGCTGTCTAGATGAACTAACACCTTTTGTGGTGTCTGATGAGCGTGCATTCCGGCACCTTAACCTCGCGTTCGGTTCATCCCGCATCGCCAGTTCTGCTTACCAAAAATGGCCCACTAGTAACGCTCCAATCTAATGCTCACGTACAACTTAAGCAACAACAAGGGCTTCTTACACTATACTTGATTGATATTTTTTATTAACCAATGACTCAGTAGGCTTCTTACTTATATCATTTTCGATATATACAACAAGTTTATGATCAAAAGGGGCTTGTGGAATGATTGATAGCTGTTCCAACAGTACATATAAGAGTGAATGGTATTATTTAGTAAGATACGATCAATAACAATAAGATAAGTAGAATGGTGTCTTGCAGATTAGAGTTGATATGAAGCCACAACGGGTTTTGCAATTCTGAATCATTCCTCTGTCTCTGCTCAAATCTGCGGAGACTTGTGAAGGCAAGCTATTTGGTATCGAAGATCCTGGAGACGACAGCTTTCTTGCTCTGATCGAACAATTACATAAGCGACGGCGATGGCATGCAAACCCTCTTGCGCCAGACTGTCCCGGGGCTATCGCTCGGCATGCCGCTTTTTCGATCGAATACCGACATGTCCGAAGTTTATTGATATGCCCGAAACCTTGTTGGCCTTCGAGGGCTCTAATTAGCTTGCTAGTCACTATCGGTAGCTAACACATACTATGTACAGGTGCTATGTTTTCCGTAGAAGTATAGCACCCTCTTACGATAAGATGTCATTCCAACTGGCACACTTAGTAATCCGTATCACGACTCTTATAGTCGTGGCATGGTTATACATGAAACAGATATGTGGATAGTAAGGAGTGACGCCTGTTCACTGGGACGAAATTGTCCAAGGCTGACTTCGAATACATTTGGAAATTGTCCGACTAACAGGATCCACGTTTCTGAACCCCAGTCACCCCGCACTCCGGCTTCTAATAGTCATTATTTTGATCAGATACAGCAGACTAACGTATAAAGAAACCTATTGTTAGTATACACCCTACATTTGAACCACGCACAACGCTGTTCGAAAAAAAAAAGTGTTCAATCAGTGGCTAAGCAAACATTGCCATAATCGGTCGACCCACATCAGGGTTGTATTTAGTGGACTGGAATTAGGGCAGCTTATTTAACTTAAAAGAAATAAAGAAACTGCTTAAAATGTCTTGTACTCATCTGCTATGAAACAGAGCTCCTTCTGTCCCACAATAGACCTGATCGGGACCAGTCTACTCTGGCCCAGATCCAGAAATTTACCAGTAAGACCCCTAGTAACAAACAGAAGAAGATATTTCTTGACGAAATTTCATTCGTAGTGCAGCCTTCAGCGATCATCACGAAGCGTGGATTTATTTGGTGGAGCGGCGCATATTCTGCCACGTTCGTATATTCGTATACTCGGGAGGGAGGCTCGTACATTCGTATAATTCGCATAGTGCGGCTCCACAGCGGAGACTCTCCGTTTCCGGATTTAGACTTTTAAGCTTGGTTTTAAGCAGTGTACCTCGACCATTGTATGTGATTCGTATCCTTACAGGGTGCCATAGTAAGTGCTGGGCTGAGCAGTTAAGATTTTCACTGATGGTCGATTGCAGCCAGCAGGGTATTCTGCGGGAGGCCTGCGATCGAGCCTTGTCTGCGCCACCAATTTTTTCGCCCTACTGGATCTGAACCACGAAATTTTGACATGGTAGATATCTGAGAAGAGTTTTCTCTTCAAAGTTTGGATGGATTATGAGGCCCTGGTGGTTGGGCCTTCCTTCAATATATCAGACCGCAGTTTATCAGTACCTCGATGAATCGCTGATGCGGTTTATCAGATAGAGTACATATCATTCAAGGCTACCTCCGATTTAATCATCTACCAAATTAGTTTCGATTTCAGCATCTCTCTCGATATAATTGCCCGTGATGTAAGACTGAGGCTGAAACTCCACGTGTCAAAACGTGGACTCATGGATACTATCTCAGCGGGATAGTCATGATCACGAAAATAAGCAAGTCTACACCAGGCATTCTTGTGCAACCTATCATCCAAGTCCTTTGCGAGTAAAATTCAATTCTTCGAACCTTGGATCAACCCGGCTAGGGCGTGGCGGACCGCTCGATCTCTCGGCAGCCCCACACGTATTCGTATAGAGTAAGGCCAGGGTCCAAGTCAGCGATGATTGATATCCTATATTAATCTCCTCTCAGCAGTGCTATATTCTCAATCATCCAATCTCTCCATCCATTCCTTAACACCCCTACTATACACAATATGTCCACCCAAGACAACTCCCAAACCACTTACGCCCTATACCGCTACACCCCGTCCATCCCAGCAGCCGCTATCTTCGCCGGAGTTTTCATCGTCTTAGCCGTCCTTCACACTATCCTAGCTATTCGACACCGATCTAAATACTTTATTCCTTTCATCATCGGCTTACTCTGTATGCACACCACTCAAATCCCAAAGTATCTCCAAAACTAACCACATACTCTGTGCCATGAACAGTCGAAGCAGCCGGCTACATCGCCCGAATCTTCTCCCACTATGACACCCTCGCTCTGGGCCCCTACATCGTGCAGACCATGCTCATCCTCGTCGCGCCTCCTCTCTTCGCTGCATCGATCTACATGACCCTCGGCAGATTAATCCTCTACCTCGACGCCGAATCTGCTTCGCTCCTTCGCGTGAAATATATCGCGAAGATCTTTGTCGTGGGGGATGTTATCTCGTTTCTTTTGCAGTGTGGGGGTATGCATACTATCCATCCATCACCCCATCATCCTCAGTCTTTTACTAACATATAATTTCTATTTCAGGCGGCGGCTACATGGCAGCCGGCACCCTCTCCGCCATGGACAACGGCGCACACGTCGTCGTAGGCGGTCTAGTCGTGCAACTTCTCTTCTTCGGATTCTTCATCCTCGCGAGCGCTATTTTCCACTACCGGGTGAAGAAAAATCCCCAATACTACAATACCAGACAGGTGGTATCCTCATCCTCCCGTCGCGACTCGTGGGAGTGCATGCTGTGGTGTGTGTATGGAGCGTGCGTGCTGATTCTCATTCGGTCGATATATCGTGTGGTGGAGTTCGTGCAGGGGAATGATGGGTTTATTATGCGCCGGGAGTATCTGTTGTATATCTTTGATGCGGTGTTGATGGCCTTGCAGGCTGGGTTGTTGTTGGTTGGATATCCTGGACGGGTTTTGGGAGGAGGCAGACGGGGGGATGTGGGTGTGCCGTTGGAGGAGAGGGCGGATTCGGAGGAGGGGTTTTTGAGAGGGAAAAAGGGGGTGGTTTAGCGTTATGTCTGTAAAGAGTATGTTTTTATCATGATTGGGTTGGGCATGGAGTTGAGGCGTATTATTGTGTGCTATATAGACTTTATTGTTCATTTGTCATAAATTATATTATATGGTAGAGCAGTTACTCCCGTAACGCCATCGGCCACTCCATCAGAGGCATCAGCGTCGCATGTCCCAGCTTCTCGACCACCCGATGGATGTTTCGAATCTCCCTTGGAAATGCCCCCCGGAGATACCACAGATCTTCAAATAGCAGCAGAATGACGTAGAAGTGAGCCAGGATCACATATGAGAACCCCTCGAGAATCCCAGAGTCTGGTCCCCGCTGCAGTGACAAGATGAATGTGTTCGGGATGATATGTGGCCACGACAACACGGCAGCATCTTCGAGGTCGGTCTGAATATCCAGCGAAACAGAGCTATCGCGCTCACTCGTTGCGAACTGAAAGACATAAAGCGTACGCATGTACATTTCCTCCAGTCGATCGAGCGTGTTGATCTGTTCGCGCAGAAGTTCGGGAAGGGTCTGAACGTGGGGAGATCCAATGGAGTCGGGGCTTGTGGCTTCTTCCATGTTTATTGCAAAGTTGTGAGTAAGGGTGCCGGCGAAGCTGCGCAATAAGGAGATCTGCTGGGCGGCACCTTGGGAGAAGCGGATAAACCGCGGGGAGGCGTGTCGTAGACGAGGGAAAGCGGGTGTGGGGGATGTCGCTGCAAGGTCCTTCCAGTGATCATTGGCGTGGCGATGGTCCATAAATGTTCGTAACCGACTGATCCGGAGGGTGAGATAGTGCTCCCCCACGATGGCTGTTAGGCCGCGGACTAGATGCAACCATTCAATGTAAGGCTCTCCAGCGGAGATACCGTTGTGGAATCCTCCCATATCTCCTAAGGCGCGAATTCGCAGTGAAGCAAAAGCAAAAGCCACGATGAGCATGGAACCACAGAAGATATGTTCTGCAGTGCTGGCTGTCGCCTCTGATAATGCTTGCCGGAATCCTTCAAGGCCTTTCTGGTGATGATCAAGGATGCGGTGATAATCATGGAGTGGTGTTGTTTTAGCATGACCTTGGAGAGTGTCGGCAGGATCCGAGTTCAATAGAATGGTTTCGGGTGAGTCTGCCTCGCATAGCGCATGCGTTCCAGCCAACGCAAGGAGAAGGTGCATTAGATATTCCTCTTCAGCAGCCACAGTTGGGACCACTCGCTGCCAGACCAGTTTCCTGTCTGACTGAAGGGCCATTCTGCCCGAGACATGAGCCATGAAATGTGTCAAGAGACGCATGTCTGGCATGTGAATTCCCTCATGGTGATGAGCGGCCGGAACCGATTCAGACTGCAGGGGTATGTGCAGATCTAACGGCCGTAGTGACTGCCCTAGATTGCTACTTACTGAGCGATGAGGAGGCTTGGATTTTGAGTCTCTGTTCTTGTAGGTCAGACAAGGAGTTGAAAATTGAGTCACAGGCTAACAATGCCATCCCATTGGGATTGGGCGCCTACATTACGTGCTCATCTGGTGGTGGAAATGAACATGGTTCTTCGCGGAAAGAACAGGCACCGCAGACCGGTCTTACTTCATCACACTGATAGTTGTGAACATCGCAGCTAAACGTCTCTGCACGTGGTTATACCAACCTTGACCCGGCGCAGCTTGCAGGTGTAGCAACCCTTGCGGGATTTGTTGTGGCGCGCCCGTCGCCTTTTGGGGTTTCGCGGATGAGAAACATCGGGCTGAGATGCACTCGCTGGGGATGGGGTTTCGGACATAGTTTGCTCCGAGCGAGACTAAAATAGCAGTCCCATTGCTTCGATAAGGAGTCGGTTGGAGGTGAATTAGAAGGCCTCGCAGTTGGAAAAGGTTAGTGGTGGTGACGTTCTGAGCCAAACAGCTGGTACGGGAGGCCAAGCGAGCCAACCCCGCACGGCGATACTTGCTGCCTGTTGATCATGAAGCTGTTGATGATGAAGCACAGCAATTCGGCATCCAGATAAGTCAATATCTGTTCCTTTTAATACTACGGAGCTAATTGAGCTGCACGGGAATTGTAGGAGCTGTGTAGCGAGCGAGGGAGTGAGAAGATGACCCAGTCGAGGTCTGGTAGGAGCATTCACCTGGAAGTGAGGCAAGAAAGTCGGGAAGGTGCACTTTGCTATTCGAAGCTGCTTCAGTCGCATGGACTTATGTTTTTCATTGTTGGTAAGAACACTCGTCTCATAAACTATAAACTTGGTTCCAATTGCAGTATCCCCGTATCCGCAGTCGCAACCGTGGCGTTATATATACTGCAGCAGTAGTGGCCATCATGGGTGGATGGTATACTATATCTACTGGAGACGATAAGCTTTCACAACAGTAATTCTTGCCGCAGTTTACACTTGGGGAACTATGAAGTAGCATCATTCATGATTCTTCATGGCTGAGTACGACACCCGCGAGTTAATGCAAGTTAATGCAATGGGTGCTACCCTAAAGCCCTCCATCCGTTGCCGGCAAAATGGCAGTAATTAGGGCTAGTCTTGAGGTATATTGAGATAAATATAGCGCCCGCTCGATCCAGCTATAGCACATACTATTGCTTGGTATAGTTCACTAGTACGTAGAAAGCAGTAAATTTACAGCCACTACCATCATTCTGCGCTGCGTTGTTCACGCTCCCTTCAGAGTGTTGGTCCACATGTTTAGTAGCACACGACGGTTGCCCAGAACCTCTATTGGTTACCTGAACATTAAGAGCGTCTGCGTTCAATACATAAAAAACAGCTGAAGGCAATTCGGCGACACTAATGTGGTGTCGGCCAATGTCTATACATGCGATCCCTGAGAACACAAGTTGTGAAGTATTTCTGCCCCTTAGAGTGGCAGGAAGAACTGTGTTATCACGACGCACTATATTTATTGTATAACTATCTCCAAAGACACGATAGGATGAACTGTGCTTCTCTTGTATCCAAGAGAGATCTTCACCGCTGGGGGGGGGAAACATAAGAGTGAATAAACAGACTGCCTTTATAAACAGCATTCTTCAGTGCATTATTTTCTGAACACTATCGCACCGAGAAAACACCGACTGACAATGGCGCTACCAATAGCGCTTACAGCTGCATGCGCTAGGCTAACAAAGATCCTTGGGGTGTATCCCACACGTGGTGGAAATAAACTTCTGACCAGGGCAAATCCCTGAAGTGGCACAACGCTCGCACAGACCTCGGCCATTGGAAATCCAAGCCATTGGTCATACCTGCAAACGGAATATGCATTCCTCACCCCTTTTCCCCTTCTTCGGCCTTCTTTCCGAGTACCGTTGTGGGACATTCTTCGGAGACATTGGGGCAATTTTCCTCCGGATGCTGAATAATTTTCGGGTGGAGACCCGATGATGATTTGCCGAATTCATGCCCATCAGTGGAGCACATAGCCACAGTCTGCACTTTAGGGCCAGTTGGAGGCTGAGGAATCCCCGCGAAGGGCTTGCCATGAGCCACAGTTGGAGATTCAGAAAAAGTCAGACCATTTCCAGTGTTTCCACCGTTAGTCGGAGACTTCACCCAATGCGGCATAAGATGCAGATTCTTGTCCATGCCACTTTACCTAGTATACTATACCTCCACTTTACTTAGTTATACCTCCACTTTGGATTTCAAATCAGTTTCCACTCGGTTCTATCCCGATGGCCGTATAAAGGTGTCCTGCTCGTCAAGTTACCATCTCATCCTGTATACACCAGATACCTTATACCTATACCTTATAATTTTATATACTCGTCTAATACATCATGACTGTCACCGATCTCGTCAACCACCCTGCCCCGGGCATCTCCTACTTCACTCCCGCCCAGAACCCTCCCGCCGGTACCGCCGCCAACCCGCAAACCAGCGGCAAGCCGGTCCCGAAGCTCTTCCACCCGCTCACCATCCGCGGCGTCACCTTCCAAAACCGCCTGGGTGTATGTATACCTTGTCTTCTCCCATTAATATTTATTTACTGATCATCATCAGCTCGCCCCCCTCTGTCAATACTCCGCCCAAGATGGCCACATGACCCCCTACCACATCGCCCACCTGGGCGGTATTGCCCAGCGCGGCCCCGGTCTGATGATGATCGAAGCCACCGCCGTGCAAGCCGAAGGCCGCATCACTCCCCAGGACGTCGGTCTGTGGAAGGACTCGCAGATCGGTCCCATGCGCCAAGTGGTCGAATTCGCCCACTCGCAGAACCAGAAGATCGGTGTGCAGCTCGCCCACGCCGGTCGCAAGGCCTCCACCGTCGCCCCCTGGATCTCCTTCAGCGCCACGGCCACGGAAGAGCTGGGCGGCTGGCCTGACCGCGTCTTCGGCCCTAGCGATATCCCTTTCGCTGATACCTTCCCCAAGCCGAAGGCTATGACCAAGGACGATATCGTTCAGTTCAAGAACGACTGGGCTGCGGCTGTCAAGCGTGCTGTTGAGGTCGGCGTCGATTTCATTGAGATCCACGGTGCTCACGGCTACCTTATCTCTTCTTTCCTCTCGCCTGCTGCCAACAACCGTACCGATGAATATGGCGGTTCTCTTGAGAACCGGATCCGTCTCCCCCTGGAGATTGCTCAGATCACCCGCGACATCGTCGGCCCCAACATGCCCATCTTCCTCCGTGTCTCTGCCTCCGACTGGCTCGAGGAGACCCTCCCCGAGCAGAGCTGGGGTATTAAGGACACGATCAAGTTCGCCCAGGCGCTGGCCGACCAGGGCGCGATCGATCTGATTGATATCAGCTCCGGTGGTGTGCACGCCGCCCAGAAGGTCAAGTCCGGCCCGCTGTTCCAGGCTCCTTTCGCCGTGGCGGTGAAGCAGGCGGTCGGTGATAAGCTGTTGGTGTCGGTGGTCGGTGCCATCACCAATGGTCGCCAGGCGAATGATCTCCTTGAGAAGGAGGGTCTGGATGTCGCGCTGGTGGGTCGTGGGTTCCAGAAGGACCCTGCGTTGACCTGGACGTTCGCCCAGCACCTCGATACGGAGATCTCCATGGCGAGCCAGATTCGCTGGGGATTTACTCGTCGTGGTGGTCGCGAGTATATTGATCCTAGCGTTTACAAGCCTTCGATTTTTGATGCGTAGATAGTATATAGCGGATTGTTTTATAGATTGTACATAGATAGACGAATTGCATGATATACCTAAGTTGTACAGTACTGTAGTATTCTCATTCATTTCTACACCACCCACAACCACAAGGTCCCAGCACTACTTTTATAGACCCTGTACAATGTACATTTTACCCCATCCTACACAAACTATATACTAACCACCAATAGCTCAGCAATAGCTCAGCGCTCTCGCGCTTCGCATCGCAATTAATTCAACCCCGGCGTCTCCCCAATCCTAAAAACATACTTCACCGCACTCGCCTTCCCATCCATCAAATCCTTCATCGCCCCCTGCACCCCCTCCAACCCATTCTCCCTCACCTCAAACGGATGTCCCTTGAACCTCCCATCCCTCAACGCCCTCCCAAACCACCGACAAAACACAAAACACAAATCCCGACAATCATGCCCCCCATCCGCCTTCTCATGCGCCGCATTCACCCACGTATTCGTCGACAATAACCCCGGTAAATCCTTCGGATCCCTTGGAAGGACGTGATCCACCTGTCCTCCGGGTGTAACTACCTTTGTGAGGACGTGTGCGCTGGTATCGTCGACGATGGTGTCGAGGGCGTTTTTGATGTTCAAGTTAAGAGACTTGATAGAGCTAATGGTGGAGTCCGGCCCCTGGCGGTAGTCGATTACGGTGTCCCCTTTGCTGGGGTCCAGGAGGGATTGCACGTAGGGGGACCCGCTGCCGGCGATGGCGATGATCGGGTGGATGTTGCTGGCCTGTAGGAGTTTGATGGCGAAGGAGCCGACTGCTGTGCTGCCGCCGTAGATTATGAATGGGGTCGGGGTGGTGGCTGTGGCGCTGGGTGGGGACCAGGGGGTCGGGAGGCCGTGGTGGTGGTGCAGGGAGATTACGGCGGTTAGGGCTGCGAGGGGGATGGTGGCTGCTTCTATAGTTTAGGTGTTGTGTTAGTAGAGTATTTCTCTGAAGTTTGGATGGTGGTGGTGGCTAACCCTCGAAGGAAACGTTCTCCGGCAGGTGGAAGGTAGTATGTGCCCATGCGACGGCGTACTCGGCGTACGATCCACCGGGTTTCAGCATCTCGTGGAATGCGGCGACTCGATCGCCTTTCTACATGTCATTGGTATGTTAGTGTGCACATATAGATCATGGGATATGTTAGAGGTGGTGTGTACCTTAAATTCCACCACGTTCTTCCCCACCCTCTCAACCACACCGGCAATATCATCGCCCTGGTTCACACCGTCCCGGACGTGTGCGTACCGTGCATACAGAAAGCTGTCCGGGTCATTGGCGAGTTCGGCCACCTTCCAGTCCTTGGGGTTGGAGCCGGACACGACCACCTTGATCAGGACTTGGTCGTCGTTGATGTCGGGGATGGGCGAGTCGATGAGCTTGGTGCTCGGGCCGGGGAGGTTGATGATTTCTTTCATTTTGATGACAGATGCTTAGACAGGGTTTAAGAGGTATAATATACGCTTTATAGGTTGAATATTGGTGAAGGTATACTTATATAAAGCTGCTATCGACAGGGGTGCTGTCTAGTTGCTATGGGGTTGACATTATTAAGCAGGTGGAGATGCCTGATGTCATGAGTCGTTAAATGTTGAGTTTCATGACTCGTGGCTCGGCAATCCACAAAATCAGAGCAACAAAATGCCGGATAGACGCCCTTCCGAAGCCGGTGGCCCGTGCTAATCTTCATCTTCCATGTATGTCCATTGTAGTCTATAGATCTTCTATATCTATTCTGTCCACCATTATGCACAACATAATCATCTAACATAATCACCATCTAAACTAAGAAAAGATCAAAGCTTGCTCGGCCGCTCGTTCTTCAGCACCGCCGCATTCCACGGGTACGGATCAAACACCAGATCATTGACCGGGTTCTCCTGGCTGGCCCGGCGGAACAGATCCGGGTACACTTCACCATCGTACTTGCCCAGACTGCTGTCCAGCTGCCAGTCGGGGATCTTCCACGAGTCCACCAGGCGCACCGCATGCGGCCGGATCTCGTCCAGCAGCTTCATCACCTCGTTGTTCTGCGTCAGCCCGATCTGCCGCACCGTCACCGCGCTAGAGGAGAAGAACTCGGACGCCTCGCGCTCCAGCGTGTGCAGGGCGTACAGCCGGAACAGCTTGTGCAGGACGCCCGTGGTCTCCGGGTCCAATGACCCGGTAACGTGGGACGATGTGACCGCCTCGTAGAAGTTCTTGACCACCAGGTACTGCGAGTGAGCCGTGGATAGGCGCCAGAAATCCACCAGCAGGCTGTTCCAGGACCGCTTCTCGACATCCCGGTGCTTCAGCGCCTCGAATGTCAGATGAGCCGTCCGCCAGGCAAACGCAGCCACGATGTCACTGTCATTGCCGAGAATATCAAACGAGGCACCCTTGTCGCGGCGCGCGAGGTATGCCTGGAGGATGCGGGATGTGTCGTTGTTGGATCCCTTGCCGGCGAGGACGGCACGGGCAGATTTCAGAAGCTATGCAGTATTAGTACAGATATTCACGTCAAGAAGCCGGCAACTTACGTATCTCGCCACCTGCTGCGTCAGCATGTAGTTGTCACCCTCCCAGGTGAGCGTGGGCAGGTAGTCGGAGTACCACGGCCCAATGCCGCTGTAGCTGCTGTAACCGTGTCCACCGCAGGCACGGCGGCACACTTCGAGACCTTCACCAGCGGTGGTACTGGCCAGGGCCTTGAGACCGCACGAGGTAGCATGCAGATCGGCCAAGAGGTCGGCACCCGCGCGCAGCTCCTCCGGTCCCGCGCCACGCTTCTCCTGGGCGGCCTGGGCGGCGGCCTTCATGCGGTTCTGGTTCTCCTGGTAGAGTCGCATCATTCCGCGACCGGTGAAGTGCAGAGCATACATGGATGCCAGCAGGGGCAGCAGCCGGACCTGCACCATCTTGTAGTTCAGCACCTGGTTTTCCCCCACATTGCCGGTGGCATCACGGTCCTGGAACTGTCTCCGCACGGCGCAGTAGCGGGTAGCAATGGTCACACCACGGGCCAGGACACCACCGGCTTGCAGCACGATATTGGAGCGCACCCAGGTCAGAGTGCCATAGATGAGAGACGGCGATGCAGGACGCATGTACTCGTTGGTCTCCTTGTTAATGCGCGAGAAGCGCGCCAGCATGTTCACATGGGGGATCTTGACGTGGTTGAACAGGAGGAAACCATTGTCCATGGTGCTGAATACATCAGTATGAGCTACGACATATCGGGTCAGACTATACTCACTTGTAACCGAACTTGGGACCAATGTCTCCCACGTAGACATTCTCCAGGGGTTGATGTGTGTTCATGTCACGGATCTGGACCACGAATGGGTGCGGACCGTAGTTCTTGCCGCCGATGAACAGCTGCGCCATCACGACAGCATGGTTGGCCGTGCGACCCAGCGATCCAATCCACCACTTGGAAGCGGTCAAGGTGGGCGAGTGAATGGTGAAGGTCTTGTCATCTGGGTTCCAGGTGGCGGTGGTCTCCAGTCCACGCACGTTCGAGCCGTGTCCCAATTCCGTCTGCGCATAACATCCCAGTATTTGGTAATTCTGAGCCGGCTCGAGGAAGAGTTTATGTTGTTCGGGGGTACCTTGTTCCCGCAAGGTGACCTATCGACACTTTCATTAGCGTCTGAGCGACAGGTGGAGAGGCAAGAAATGAAGATAGGACATACCAAGAACATCGATGCGTGCAATCCATAAGGAGTGGGCTCTCCTAACAATTCATTGGCAGCGTGCAGCTCCTCTTGCGACCATTTATGTTGCACCGACAACTGCTGCAGGCGCTTGGCCTTGGCGAGAGACCGCTGGATCCGCTCCGTCCGGCCCTGGGTGTGATTCTGCGACTTGTCGAAGACTTTCTCCGCCTGCAAAATGGACAGCAGGTGGTCCTGGCGGGCCAATGCCTCCTTGGTGTGCAGCAATTCGGCCAGCTTATCCACAGCGACGTTGGACTGATCGCGCTCCTGTTGCAGGAGCTGCGAGCCCTGCGGTTCGGCCGGCTTCAAAGCCTTGACCCAATCTGGTGGTGGGGATGGCATAATGAGAATAATGATAGAGTGGAGTGTGCGGGGGAGAGAATGTGGGAAATCGGAGGGAGACGAGGCAAAGAGTTGGGGGCGTGACAGACGTTATAAGCGATGCTCCACGGGGAAGCCCAAATCATCATTTCGGTCGAGAACTCCCGTCGATGGGCACTGGACTTGCCCCTTTGGGTAATAGCCGAGGTTCCCCTGGTATTAGTAGGTGAATGGCCTTGATGCCTGAGTGGCCAATTCCCGGTGACCGACTGACCGCCTGCCCCGTGACTGGATTCTGCCGCTCGGCTGACCGTCGGTTCTTGATTTGTTGCCCGGTAATTTTGCCTGCCGGAGTCATCTTATCTCTCCCTGCCTGGATCCTCGGGCATCCCTGGCGATCTGATACCAATCAGTCCCGATCCGGGATCACGCGTAGTAGGCAGGAACCGGGACTGATAGATGTCTTTAGGGACAAAGAGTATCGGGTAGCAGCTTGTACGAATCCGAAGCGTCCCTTCTTTGTTGTCTCAGCCGTGTGCTTCAGCCGCGTACTACTAGTGCGGACACATTGGCTGAATGACCTGGACTTTGATGATCAGCCTATTACTTGCCATAAGACAGAAATTTTGGACTACACTAGGTCGCGATATTCGCTCTGACACAATTCACATGTGCGATTCAGGTGTGCCCTTCCATGAGATGATAATATGGCCACTTCTACCCCATACATTCCTGGTAGGCTCCACTCTCACATGTGAGGATCTGGGTGCTCCGTATTCCCCGGGTGAACCAACTTTGGTGTCATCAACAAGAATCCACATGCCAGCCACATGACCTGGCTGCCCACAGCCTGGTTGCTAGCGAGGAAGAAACCCAATCAGCTGGTCGCGCGGACTGCGTCCTGGGACAATTCACCTGCTCCCTTTTGCCCGCCTCCGTACGTGTCCGCATATCGCGCCAGCATCCACTCCTCCACCGTTATCGGCGGGTATTTCGCCTCCTCCGTCTCCGCCTTGCAGCTGGGAATGCACTCCACCACGTAGTCCAGGTTTCCAGAGATAAAATATGGCACGCTGTATCGCTCTTGTCCGCTGCTGTTGATGACCCGGTGCAAGTTGGATATATAGCGATCGTTCGTCCAGCGCATCAGCATGTTGCCTAGGTTCACCACCAATGCCCCTGGAATAGGCTCGGCAGCCGCCCATTCGGACGCCTCGCGGTCCCACACTTGCAGACCCCCTTTGTCATCCTGCAGCAGAATGGTGAGGCCGCCAAAATCGGTGTGAGCCCCGATGCCTACATTCATCGTAAGTAGATATGGTTGCGCCCGTGGTCGAGGTCCTACCTCGTTCCTGACCATCTGTTGCCTGAGGCGGATACCGCACCAGTCGGATAATATTGGCCGAGTCGCGGCAAAACCCATTGAACCAGTTCTCTTCCAAGTTCAGCGTTTGAGCCAACACCTGGAAGATCTTATGGCCCAGATCGCTCATCACCGCATGGTAGTCTTTCACCGTACGCCGGAACAACCCGGGATCTTTCATTTCATTAGGGTATTTATTAGACCCTTGAGAGAATCTTCCAATGAAGGGATGTCCTGGAGGCAGATCCTGCGACAGGTAATAACTCTCTTTGAGATCGCCAGGTCCTTCTTTCTCAAATTTCTGCGCACGAAGGCCTTCGTATCCCAGATTAACGGGCTCAATCGCTACTCAATAATCAGTTTTCATGGTCCCGTTAAAACATTGCATGAGATACCTAGACTGTACTTCTCCTTCACTTCAATGGGTAAGCTGAACAAATCTTGAGCCTGCTGAAGCATAGCTGCTTGAATATCGAGCGGGACGCCATGGTTGATAAGCTGAAAGAATCCATGTCGCTCACATGCGTGACGGACTTGCCGCACTAGCTCTGCCTTTTGCTCGGCATCATCGGTGTAGAATGCTATGATACGTTAGGCTGAACATATATATGGTTGAAATCATAGTTAAGAAGATGGCAGAACCTACGCTCAAAGTCGATGATGGGAGGTGCAGTAACCATCGTTTCCGATGTGGTGAGGCGGACAACTTGAGAAGAGGTTGTCTTGGTAGGCAAGCGGGGTATGAAACCAACAAGACCAGCTGCACCAGTTGTCTGTCAGCTTGTGTCTTCAGACTAAACAATCCCTGTCTAGACGAATCAAGAGCAGCGATAATGGGGAGGTGCGACCGTTAGAACACTAATCCTGTCATCTAACGCTGATACTATACCTCGGCTGCTTCGCCAGCCTGGAAATATTATCCCGAGAGTATGCTGTAATATGTAGTGTCAATGCTCAAATGCCAGTTCGATATTTATCCTAGATTTTCTGAAACTCTCACTCAAGAGAGGCGTTCATGAACACATCAATTGAATAATTTGGTATCGTCAAACTAGGTCTAACAGCAGGTCGCTAGAATCATGCAAGATCACAACTTAGAGAGAACACCATCTGGCTGAAGAACCGATAAATGCCTTCTCTGGATTTCAGAAATCGACCGACATCTGAAACGGTTAGCATGGCACTCTTCAAGTATCTTTCAACAGCTACTTACCCAGCCAGTGCCATCGTGATCCTCAACTCCTGGCGCAATATCCGGATGGCCAGCTCCACTCCCTGTTGGCCATCATACTAAGACTTATTAGTAGAACGTTCACACAGTCAGGGATTCCACGTACAGCAAGTCCCCAAATAGGAATCCGTCCCAGGAAGCAGTAATCTGCCCCCAGCGCCAAAGCTTTGAAGATATCCGACCCTCGGCGGATTCCACCATCAATTGCGATCGGGATACGCCCCTTTGCAACAGGCGCGCAGTCGCGAAGTGCATCCAACGTGGCCGGGGCACCGTCGAGTTGGCGACCACCATGATTGGACACGATCACTCCGTCAAGTTTGTGTTGTATAGCCAGCTCAACATCCTCGGGCGCGTAGACTGTCCAGTGGTCAACCTAAGGCTGCTTGAATACGAGATGCTATACTTACTGCCTTTGAGCCAGATCTGAAGCTTGGTATGCTTCCTCAGCCAGGGGATCGCGCTATCCCAGTCAAGACTTGCATCTAGAAATTATCAGTACGTTACCGGAGAGATCGAACTACTGAAAACCAACCATAATCGGTTCTATCCGATGTATCGCTCCCATGGCTGAGGATATTGGGCCATTGCATATCTTCCGGTAGCTGGAAATTGTTCCGATACTCGTTCAACCGCATCCCAAGGACAGGGACATCCACCGACAAGAACAGTGCCTTGTAGCCCGCCTTTTCTGCTCGTTCAAGCAGCTGTAATGTGATGGACCGATCCTTCAACACACACATCTGCATCGCATATGGATTTCCGCAGCCTTGACTGGCGACATCTTCCAATGAGGTGGTCGAGTACGAGGATAGACCCATGCAAATACCGAATTTAGCCGCGGCGCGAGAGGTGGCAAGCTCGCCTTCGGGATGCGCGAGTTTGTGTGCCGCTGCTGGGCTGAAGCCGAAGGGGAAGGATACCTTGCAGTTTAGAGAATGCATCAGCGATGAATCTGTAAACAGTTTTTATATTATAACATGTGAGCTACCTTGGTCCCGAGTATTTCTGTGCTCGTGTCGATATCTGCCACATTCACCAGAATCCGTGGGCGGATTCTGTATCGGTCAAATGCGGCTTCGTTGTCGCGTAATCTGTGCCGTCAGCAGTTGTTCGAGGTTGGCTTGATCGAAGACCTGTACGTACGTGATCAGGTCCATGGCACCCTCATTGTAGTAATCTAGCCATCACCAGTATTAGACATCACGAGTGTATGCTTCTCACATCATTGACCTCACCTCTGACCATCTTCGGGAGCTTCTTGCTCCCCAGCGCCTTCAGATCGGCAATGCAGTTAACATCCTTGTGGAATGTCTCTCCGCGATGAGCCATGCTGACAATGAATCAGTACAATGCACTGGGGGTATAAATGAAAGCAATTGTTAGTCTTCAATAGTGATCTTCTTCTTACTTGGGCATTAGCTTAATACTATATATTTTAGCTCTCTATCTCCTACTTTCCTGATTACCTGTTGTCCTGTGCCCGCAGCTATTACTTAACGCCGAAAGAGGAAAGCAAAAGGCAGTGAAGCTCAGATACCTGCCCAGCCTGAACCTGTCGCGAGGCACGGACAGTCTGAGTGTCAGCTGCCCTATGATAATAGGCAAGTCTGCGCAGTGGACTCTTATCAGCTATTTCCAAATTCCTACTTTGAAGTGATGGTCTTCCCTCGGAATCACCTACCATATAGAATCTGCCCCTCAAAAAGAACAGCTCTGCCCCTCATCACGTCATTGTATTTTGAATTTATCTATTATTGCACATCTCTTTTCCGACTGTCTTCTTGTCTTGTAATATCTCAGGTGTCACATAGGTGCATTGCAGTCACAATGGCGAAAATTTTTCTGTAGGCTCATTCCCGTGGCCACTTTGTTATTGCGACTAACAGTAATTAAAGCACAGGAGCCTCAGGCTATATCGGAGGAGATGTTCTCTATGCACTGAAATCGGTCCTTCCAACTTGCCAGTATACAGTGTTACTGAGGGACGAGGCGAAGGCCCAGAAGCTTTCCCAAGCATACCCTGATGTGGAAGTAGTCCTGGGAGACTTGGACGCCTCTTCCATTTTGGAGGAACAAGCGCGTGAAGCAGACATTGTTATTCGTGAGTATTCCCATCTCAGACTTTATACATCCCCGGCTAATATTGATCTGTTCTTACTAGAAACCGCAAGCTCAAACCACGTCAAGGCTGCCGAAGCCATTGCCCGTGGATTGACCGCACACGAAAGACCTAAGCCGGGTAATTACCTCTCCGTTCCTCCATTGCTTCACGTGGCTCATCAATAAACAGGTCACTGGCTACAGATATCAGGCGCAAGCGTCCTTTCCATTCCCGACATCATAGCCGGCGCTTTTGGGGAACCCTCCAACAAGGTCTACGGCGATATCGATGGAGCCGATGAGCTACGCGGTCTCATCCGACAGTACTCTGCGAAGCGTGTCGTTGACAATCTAATCCTCAGCCTTCCCCCTGCCGCGAATCGTCCAAAAACCGCGATTATCTTTCCTCCGATCATTTATGGTCGCGGTAGAGGACCGGTTAACCAGCGGAGCATACAAGTCCCGGAGCTGGCAAGAGTGACGATGCAGCGACGGGGCGGGGTTCAGGTGGGCAAAGGAGCAGCCACATGGAGCAATGTGCACATCTCGGATGTCAGCAGCATCTTCGTGAAGCTCGTCGAGAAGGCTTTGCAGGGTGAGGAAGGGGCATTGTGGAACGAGAATGGGTTGTATTTCCCCGGTTCCAGGGCTCTGGTAAGTCTTACATATTCCTACCTAAGCAACGAAACGCTGGACTCTAACAGATATAGTCATTCGGTTCCATCTCAGTGCTAGTGGCGAAGGAAGTAAAGAAGCTTGGCCTTGCTGATTCCGAGTCTGTAACTGAAATCAGCCACGAGGAGGCTGATACACTCACTCCTCATGGCGGAGTGATGTGGGGAACCAATGCCCAGCAGGTGCCTCAGCGAGCGACCAAGTACCTGGGATGGGTGCCCCAGGGGTGGACATTGGAGGAGGAGATTCCACACACTGTGCTTGCAGAAGCCCAGAAACTGGGGCTGAAATAGATCTATCAGAGCTACTAGATAACCAAATAAAACCATTCACATACAAATTATTCATTGCCACCTGAGTCAAGATATCTTCTTATCAAGCGTAGCACCTGTTATCAAAGAGACTAAAGGACTAACCCTGAACAGCAGGTCCTCCCGACGCTGCCCTTATCCAAATAGGAATGAGATTCCGGCTTGGCGGAACCACTTGCCTGTCCAGTCAGGCCACACGCTACTAATTGCCTCACCTTCCAGCTCCAGCAACAACTCCGGCTGATACCCCGGATTCCATTCGATCTATCTATCCTTCTTTCCGTTTTCGTTGATATGGCCTGCGCTGAGTGACATGACTTCCTCTAAGCAATCAGGCCGTCGGACTCGTCGCAGCCATGCCCTCGGAGCCTGCAAAACGTGTCGACGGCGTCATGCCAAATGCGACCAGAAGAGGCCTACCTGCCAGATGTGTCGGGCAACTGGCGTGGTATGTGAGGGGTTTGCTGATGAGATCCGATGGATGTCCGACCGGAAGTCCCAGCCTTCTTCGGGGACAGCAGCTGGGAAGGCAAGGGATCCGGATAAGCAGGGGCCTCGACGCCATCTCTACACAGGTTGTTCCTCTCTTCTTGATTGAATATCTGTATCTAGCTCCGTAACGATGAAGCTAATATAGAATTCTTAGAGAAATTGAGAGTCTCCATGAGCGATGCCCTAAGTGCAGACTTGGTGTCAGGCTCTATAGATGCCTCTTTGGCTGAGATCGAGAACAGATCCCGGGATACGGAGAGACCACCACAGGGTGATATTGTAGTCGGACCGTTCTCTGTACTCGATTTTAGCTTTGCAGACCCCAAACCGGCAAGTAGGTCTCAGACTACTGACGACACTACGGTCACAAATGATGTGGTTCTACCGGGGGATACCCTCCCTGAAGGCGCTTCCGGGGTCAGTCCGGCCTTGTCGCAAGAGTCGATCGCCTACATGAATGACCTGTTGCAGTGGTCAGACATTCTTAGCTTGGATCCTCAGCTGCAGAGCGCTACACTATCTGGCACGTTCGATCTGGGAAATTGGCTGCCCCTGGATCTGGGAACACAGGCCCCTATTCTGGAAGACAACATGCTTGGCGAAGGGCCTAGTCTGATAGATGATACATCTGCTGCCTACAACTGTGGCACAGAGCATGACGGTGCTTCTAAGATAATGCCATCGGTTGACAGTACACCTTGCGATGTACTTGCAGATGCTCATTTCCTGTTACGGCATTTCCAGGATCACGTCATCTCGCGCATGATGGCCGTTCCTCTAGACCAGAAGTCCCCTTGGAAGATCCTCAATGTGCCGTCTGCGGTTGTAACATATAGTGACCTCACTTTCCTAGGGTCACAGAACATCACTCATGCTCGATTAGCCAATCTGTACTGCCTCTTGGCTTGCTCAGCGCTTCATCTAACGGTGAATCCTTCCATGAGGACCTCGGACTCGACGGAAGGTTGGAAGCCGGTAGCGGAATATGCTTACCATCTGGCAAAAGACCATATGCAGATGTCCTTGAAGCATGAAACGCAAGAGCCAAAGAAGGCTAAATACAAGGACCAGCTCATGGCGATTTGCGCGTTGACTGAGTTTGCTGTAGGGTTCCTGTCAAGTTATGTTTAGATACATTACTAACTGGAGCAGATCTTGAATAGCCAACAGCAGGATGCAAGATGCTACATGATCGATGCTGAGCGGCTTCTCCGCCTCCGAGGGTTGCCAAAACAACGCATTTCTCAGAAAGCACGCCTCCTGCACCACACATATACTTGGCTACGGATCGTCGGTGAGAGTACCTACGCGTTGCACAACTACACCCCTTCAGACACATTTATGGAGGCGCTGAAATATCGATTTCGGTACCAGAAAGTCGAAAACACTCAGGCAGGTGGCTACCGCACTTCACGTTTGGACGACTTTTTGCGCCTCGATCGGCGCCCGTCCGATAGCGACCTGGACATTGACGAGCCAAAGGAAGATGATGTCGGCTTGTATGACATTCACTTGCAGGATTCTCGAAAGTATCCTGCTACGCTTTACAGCCAGATTTATGGAGTATCGGAGACGTGGCTGAGCCTGGTGTCCCAAACGACACGCCTGGCCAATGTAATGGAAACGTTTCGAGTTGCGCGCGAAATGCGTCAAGGAACGAATGCCAGTCTCGAAGCATGGGAAACATTGCATCGTCGCAGTGCGCGCCTCGAAAGCATGATCTGCACATTCGCTTCGAGGAAAGCAGAGGACGACATGTGCGATTCCACGAACATCTTGGCCAAGTCACATGGATATCTTCTTCAGGCATTGAACGCTGCACTAGTCATCTTCTTCTACAGACGCATCCGTCAAGTCCACCCGACAATCTTAGAGAGTCAAGTGGACAAGGTGATAACAGCATTAAGCGATTTTGATGCGGCATTAGTGGACGCAGACCACACGGGTCCTGGTACTGTATGGCCTCTTTTTATTGCTGGATGCGAGGCGACAACATCCGAGAGGCGGCAATTGATTACCGTGCTTCTGGACAAAGGAGAGGCACGATGCGGGTTTTCTACCTACCAGACTGTCCGTGATGTCATGAAACAAGTCTGGGACAAACAAGATGCGCATTTCACACGAAGACGGGGCGATACTTTTCCGACCTGGCTTGACGTCGTCAAAAGCAAGCAAATCTGGCCCATTCTCGCATGATTATCACCGCGGGTCTGTAACGAGCTACGAGACGATGACATGTGCTCATAATTTCATTGTTCTATATCCATTTCTGAATGACATCATGACGAACCAGGCTTGACCACATTAACATTCGCATTTACCATCAACTGCGCCAGCTCACACTGCAACTCCTCCTTCAAGAGGGCAAACGGCTTCCGCAGTCCACCAGTAGCCTGGCCCCTCAACTCGACGCCTGTCTTGACCGCCGCAGCGTAATTGTGCGACTCCAGGAACTTACAAATAGGCCATGCCTTGGCCCACAGTTCCCGACCCTTCTTGAGATCTCCTTCCACAGACACCGCATTCCACAGCTCCACCGCCAACTCCGGGATAATGTTGGCAGCACCCCAAACCGCACCTGGCGATCCCGCCGCCAGTCCATAGAACGTAAGAGTATCCCATCCATTGAACGCCGTGATCTGATCCGACAATCCAAACACCAACTCCGTATAAGCCGGTGCATTCCCAGAAGTGTCCTTGAGATACTTGACGCCGACCTTGCTCAGATCCGCGATCTGCTGCGGCGTGAGGGTCAACCCGCTAGCAGAGGGGATATTGTAGTAGACAATGGGCAGCTGACTGGCTTCATGGATCTCGGACATGAGCTCGGTCAATTGCTCCACGTTCAAGGGATCGTAGAACGGCGGAACCACCATCACGGCGGCTGCACCGGCCTGCGCGGCATGACGCGCCAGGTCCACGGCCTCCTCGGTGGAGGTACTGCCTGTGCCTGCTACCACGGGGACCCGGCCAGCGGCATACTCGACGCAGAGCTCGGTCAGTTGCTTGCGCTCTTCGCGGGTCATGGTGGTGAATTCGCCCGTGCTGCCGCCGGGTACGAGGCCGTGCACGCCGGCGCTGATCAGGTGGTCGATGTGGGATTTGAGTCGTGCCGCGTCGATCTGGGTCTTGTCGTCTGTGAAGGGGGTGATCAGGGCGACCATAATGCCGTGAAGGGCGGGGAGTTGTGTGACAGTCATGATGTAGTTGGGGATAGTTAAGGCAGGGAGAATATCGTGAGGAATGGATAAGGGAGTATTTGTTAGACTCCTGAGTCGAGTCTCGAGAGCATTTTATTTCATGAGACGACGGGACTGCCTTCCCTCTCAATTACTTCTTTACATCTATACAATGGCTCTGGTGATGTTCTGGTACATCGAACGAAGCCCTAACTCTGGATGGCATCTCGGAGGGATACCAAGAGCAGCCGGAACGACCTTCCCATTCCGGTTCAGCGGAACACCCAATGGCAAGCAGTTCCGCCATGCAGTGGGGGAGGGCTTTAGCGCATGCACCGGCGTCAGACTATCGATGCATCTCGACATCAAAGAAGTGAGGGGTAAAGAGGACGATCTTATCCTGGTTATCGCTTTATCGGACTGGGCAAAGTTGCTGACTAGTGACAAACTTCAATTGCAAAGTGGTCTGCGCGGAGCCACATCCCACATCCGGAAGAGGAAGTTCTAGCCAGGAGGATATATCAGGGAAGGATATTCTGTCACTACTAGGCTGTTACCTGTGCAAATCTATGATACTAGGAAGTGAATATGGCAGACTCCCTCTTCGTCGACATCACCACCCCGAATGGTCGGCAGTACCAGCAGCCGACCGGTCTGTTCATTAACAATGAGTTCCGTCCGTCGTCGGGTGGGCAGACTATCGTGTCTTTAGATCCGGCGTAAGTCATATACCCACCTCTTCTCCTTTTCCGCTTCTATTCTGACTGCTATAGTACCGACAAGCCCATCGCAACCGTCCACGCCGCCACAGCAGAAGATGTCGACGCCGCCGTCCAAGCCGCCAAAGCAGCGCTGTCGCACTCCTCATGGAAGCTCCTCCCGGCCACCGAGCGCGGACAACTGATGGGTCGACTCGCCGATCTGATGGAGGAGAACCGAGAACTATTTGCCGCCATCGACGCATGGGATAACGGTCCGTTCCCTTCCCCTATATCCAAAGGACGCAGCGACTGATTATTCTCCAGGAAAACCCTACCACGTCGCCCTAACCGAAGACCTCACCGAAGCCATCACCACGATCCGCTACTACAGCGGCTGGGCCGACAAGACCTTCGGACAGACCATCAACACGACACCCCAGAAATTCGCCTACACGATCCGCCAACCCCTGGGCGTCATCGGCCAGATCATCCCCTGGAACTACCCACTCTCCATGGCGACATGGAAACTCGGCCCCGCGCTCGCCTGCGGCAACACCGTGGTCATCAAAGCCGCGGAACAAACCCCACTGAGCATCCTCGTCCTCGCCACTTTGATAAAACAAGCCGGATTCCCACCGGGAGTCGTCAACATCATCAACGGGTACGGCAAGGAAGCCGGTGCCGCGCTGGTCCAGCACCCGCTCGTCGATAAGATCGCCTTCACGGGCTCCACGGCCACGGCGAGAGAAATCATGAAGATGGCCGCGGGCACCTTGAAGAATATCACTCTCGAGACGGGCGGGAAGTCCCCCCTGATTGTGTTTCCTGATGCGGATCTCGAGCAGGCGGTGAAGTGGTCGCATTTTGGGATTATGTCGAATAAGGGGGAGATTTGTACGGCGACGTCGAGGATCTTTGTGCATCGGAGTATTCTGGCGACTTTCTTGGAGAAGTTCAAGAAGGAGATTGAGACGACGTCGAAGATCGGTGACCAGTGGGATGAGAATACCTATCAGGGCCCGCAGGTCACCCGGACACAGTATGAGCGAGTCCTCTCGTATATCGAGACGGCGAAGAAGGAGGGCGCTACCCTGGTTACCGGCGGCAAGGCGTATACTCATCCCGACCCGAAGAATGAGAAGGGATACTTCGTCGAGCCGACTGTCTTCACGGACGTCACTGATGACATGCGCATTTGTCAGGAAGAAGTGTTCGGACCGGTGGTGGTCATTCTGCCGTTTGACTCGGAGGAGGAATCGGTGCGTCGCGCGAATGATTCCACGTATGGTCTGGGCGCTGCGGTCTTCACGACGGATCTGGAGAGGGCGCACCGTGTCGCGGCGGATATTGAGGCCGGTATGGTTTGGATTAATAGTAGTCAGGACTGTGATCCGCGGGTTCCCTTTGGGGGTGTGAAGCAGAGTGGTATTGGGCGGGAGTTGGGGGAGGCCGGCTTGGAGGCGTATTCGCAGGTTAAGGCCGTGCATGTAAATATGGGGAGTAGATTGTGAGCTACTAGATGTAGTGTTTTTGATGAATAAATGATGAAGACATTCAGTGTTCTTAACAAATATTTTATGTAGCTGATTAACTTACTACTAGTAGTAGTCTCCATCATCAAAGTAGATGGTGTTGGTTACTGACTTGGTAGTAATCGCAGCTTCATTCGGAGTGGAACGAACACTTGTCCATGGACGGAGCATATATATATTTTCGATGCGATACAACTATTAGATTTGTCAATGAGTTATTCCTTCGCTGAAATAGCCTGGAATAGAACTACTACTACTAAAACCTTCGTACATTTCAAAGAGAATTTACTATTACTTACTAGTAGAAACATCGTTACCACTGGTTAGTATCATTGTCCTCTGTTTTGTCCATGACCATCAATTCTCGACGCTACTAAAAACGATTTTCCGCAGAAGAAAAATAGTAGAGAACGGCCCCACTGGGTTACTATCAGCAGAAACAAAAAGAAATTCGCGTGCATCATCCGTGAATCGAACACGGGCCTCATCGATGGCAACGATGAATTCTACCACTAGACCAATGATGCTGGTGCTTGTAATGCTTGGCAATTAATTATACTAAGAGGCAATGACATGAGTCATGGTAGAGAAGTGCATGGGTGGTGATGCTAATATATCTTCTAGAATTTCTATCCTTTGGAAGATGGGAACAATCAGATCCAATGTGCAATTTATACTAGAGCGATACCATAACATATGTAAATTTCACGACCACAATGTCTTTCAAGTAATTCTTGCCAGCCTACTAGGCTTGGTTTATGCTGCAACCCAACCCATATCTCTACCAAACCTAACAAAAACACTATAGTCCTTAAACAAAGGAAGCATCCAAATCACCGCCGTCCACGCCGTCCACATCTTCCACGTGCGCTTATCAGCAGCTTTCTCCTGCAACAACAAGACCCTCCCAGCAATCGCCATCCCCACCCCAACCGGGAGAACATATCCGACAACACTCAGCTCCCAAAAAGCAGGACAAACCACAGACCAAATCGCAACAGGAACTGCCACGGACCACCGGGCCGGCCCGTTCCCCAGCACGATAGGCATCGTGCGACGGTTCTTGGCGCGATCTCCTTCCACGTCCTTGATATCTTGGATATGCATCGTCGTGCCGATCACGGCACTGGTGAGCCAGATCCATCGCCATGCTTTGGGGGGGATGTCGAATCCGGTTCTGGTGGCGACCCGTAGTGATCCTTTGTTGTATTGGCTGAATGCGACGGCTAGAAGGATATTTCGGAGGATGAACCCGTCGTCACCACCTCCTAGGTCGTTGTATACCCAGTTTAGGGTGTAGAGGAGGGCTGTCTCTTCCCATGCGCCGAGGTAGACGCTGAGTCCGAGAATGACGGGGATTGCGAGCAGGAGCAGCCGGCGAGTCTGTGGGATGCTGATTCGACCTGCTGGGAGTGGTCTCCAGGGTCGGTTGATTTTGTCTTCTGCCACGGACCCCGGGTGTCTCTGATTGGCGAGGTTGAATACGAATAGGTTTAGCCAGTTCCATAGCATCACAGTAGGTATTCGATTGACAATTGAGAGTAACTCTGGAGAGTTGTCGTCTGTTAGGAGAGGGCCGGAAAGAGCAGCGCAGATGCCAAATGCCGTTTCAGGTATGACGAATGTTGTAAAGTCGTCTGCGGTGAATAGCCAGATAGTCAAGAGAAGGCTCTTCCAGGTCCAGTCATCCTATACTTTGTGAGTCTCTCGGGGCCAGTACTGTATAAAGTTTGACTCACTTCGGAGGCCCTTGCACTTTGCTTTGGTATATTGACACCGTTTCTAGGCATAGCACGTGCAACGCTACATGAATCGGCGAAAGTCTCGTAGACGCGAGGAAAACTAACGAATTCCAATAGTTTCTCCATTTTATACTCTGGTCTGTCTCAGAAAAGTAGGGCCGTCTGCGTTAGTATTCAGGAGGGTGTCTTGCAAGATGCTCAATTGGGTGCTAGCCCATTTATATTCCTGGAACGCATCGCATAAACATCCAGCGGGCACTGACAGATCCATCAGTATCTCGATAAGCCACAGAGGTCACATTTCAGCTCCTGTCTGCGCGGTCTCTGTAGTGGCTGGCTGTCCCGATCACAGGCCAACCTACCGGAAAAGCCGAGTAGCGGCTGATATCGAGCAGAAGACGAGGTTGTAGTTATTATTGCCGATGGCTATACCTTGATAAGGGTTGTGGCTGACCGTTGCGCAGCTGAATAACGCCACACAGGTCCTTCTCGGACGGGCGCATCGTATCGGGAGGCTTTTCTGCTTACTTTCGTAAAGTCGTCTCTGGAAACTCCCGGACCAGTCGCTCGTGCAGTCTAGTCGTAAGCCATGGCATTGATGACGGAAGTGGTCATCCCAGCCGATAAGCGAGAGCTGAGTAGTGTCAGCACTAGTGCCCTGCCTGACAACATCAACCACATAACCGGCCTGATTAAGCAGCGCCCTGAGGCAAAGGTTTGTAGCACGATTCAACATAATGCGTTACAGCATCGCCAGCCAGCCAACTATTAGTCGTCGCATCAACGGCACTTTCAACTTCGACGCCCCCTCCAGGCTTGTGCCCTTTCGCTCCCTCAACAGCCGCCCAATGTCCATATAGCTTTCCACGGTTGCCCGGACTGGCTCCCTTACTCCACGAGGTAGCTCTTCAATCGCCTCTCGGCTGGCTTGATAGTACTTATCTGCTTTCTGCAGCATCCTCTCCTGCAGGTCATACATGATCGGAGAATTAGGGCATTGTAATACATCTTCCGGAGCAAGGCCCACTTCATCCAGCCACGTTGTAGGGATATATACTCGTCCGATTGCTGCGTCGCGATGGATGTCGCGTGCAATATTGACGCACTGCATGGATTTACCCATTTCTTTTGCTGCTTGTCTTAACCGCGGCACATCCTGGGTATTGGCATGGCCGTAATAACATAGGATAAGGTCGAAGACCAGTGCACCGACCGCGCCAGCGACAAACCCTGCGTACTGGTCTAGCCAATACTCTGACTGAATTGGGAAACCCCCTTGCTTGGAATTGAAGGTCAAGTCAATCTCGAACCCTTGTAGAAGATCATAGAAGGAGGTCTCATTTAGATGGGAAAGGGGAAGGTGGCTGATGGATTGGCGTAGTATTTCACGACCCTCCACTTCTTTGCGAGCGTATGAGGCGTCATGTTGTAGTTGGCCGCGATAACTCGAATCTAAAAGGCGTCTGCACTCTGTGACCCAGAATCTGGCCTCCTGTTCGTCCTTAGCTTCGTCAATGAGATCATCCATCACGCGGCAAAAGGAGTACCTATGCATATCAGAAGAATGATACCAATAGGGGGGAGGGTAGTACAGGAATATCAGATCGACGCGTAGCTGGCCCTGGAATAATGCGCTGCCGAGGAACATGCTTTGACTCTTGTCCTGTAGACGATATACTGCCCGAGACAAGGCAGATATGTGAGATTCGTCTATTGAAAGTGGCCGGGCTAGCAAGAACAGTGCTGTCCGTAGCGTGATGTGGTTCCCTAATACTGGGTGTGATAGGGAATTGTACTCTTGAAGTGCAAATGTGTAATCACACCCAACCAGTCCTACCACGACCATCATATTTGTCACCAAGAAAAATAGGGCTTCCCTGTTGCCGTTAGCTGCATCTGCCAAGCAGAAAGCGTATGACTGACTCAAGATCTAGACCACCGATCTGATAATCCAACTTTGTGCCATTCTCTATCCTCCAAATCCCAGCTCCCAAGGCACGCGAATCTGCGATCCAGAAATATATTGTTGGGAGGCAGATCGAGGCGATTGTTGGTCTCCAGGGAATGGTAACAAGGAAAGGATAAGAGAGAATCCTATATCTTCGCATGAGATCTTGACGAATTGGTGAACTCGGATAGACCAACATACCACTGGAATAGCAGGACTGGACAGACCCACACAAGAATCAAGCCCAGGTACGTCGTACGCCGTCCCAACGGCAGGCACGCTATCCCACCACCCATGAATGCCATAATGACAATCGCCACTCCATTTCTCGTTCCATATTTTTCCCAATGTGACCGAAGGTACATAGGTCGCACAAGCGGCTTGGTGAAGATACAGTAGACCACGCTCGTGGTGTATGTCTGTATGGCGAAGAAGAAAACCTCCTCGATCGGAATATCAAATATCTTGGGACCGACTACTGCGTCCGGCGGATACGTCCAGATGGTGGTCCGTATGAGGCAGGAATCCCACGGGATCGTCGCAAGAATGGCGATCTGCAGTCCCAGTTATATCAACTTAGAAATCCTTGCCGCAGGGTATGGTTGACTTACCGTAATCAGAATGCATATTTTACATCGGTCTTGTCCTGTGAAGAATGGGTAGTACAGCACCGTCAGTGCCGATGCTGCAGGAAGGGTATAAGTGCAATGACTGATTGTGCGCTCATGGTTAGCAGTTGCGGAAAGATAATGGTAGTAGGACCTCCTTACAAAAGAAGATATCCAAGTCCCATTTTGCTTCTTGGTCTTACCAACCCTTGTGACGAGGAATGAGCTTATGAAACGCATATAAGTAATCAATGGCTTCCAGCCCCCTCTGCAAGGTTCGGATAAATCCTGTTTCGCTACCCCAGCTTCCGGGTAGGAACCAGTTGCCGATGGGTCCGTGCTTATAGAAATGGAAAGTTTCCTCTGGGAGTCTCACTGTAATATTGAAACAAAGCAGAGAATTGAAACTAGTCAACCCAAGTTCATGGTTGATGAACGTAAAAACTGAGGACTGTACTTCGCAGTTAATCGTGTACAGTATATGTCGTCACTAGGTCCAACTACGGCAACGTGTGAGCCTCTGACCTCACGGCAAGAGTATAGTTGACCGGTTAGTAATCGACGCATGTGAATCAATGTACATGTAGGAGTAACATGCTGGTTCTTTTAGACTTTATCAGGCTGTGATGATCGAGTATGGGAATCTAAAATAGTATGAAGCTGTAGTGGAGATTCAAGAAGGGAAAGAGTGGTGGGCCACGTTATGGTGATGAAATGAGGAACCAACCTCCCACCCTTGACAGTGGGATGAGGACAAAAGAGTCTGCCGGAGAAAAAGTAGTACCTTTACAAATACTCTTGTCTGGATGAAGTGACTGCTCTATGCAAGACTCAATATGCAATGCCACCGACGCTAACGAGATCACAACTCCTATTTAGAATACTACCAAGCAAGCTCCGACCTGGCCATGCAACTGGCCGCTTCCAGCTGAGAACAGAACTTCTCCTCTTCTGCCAGCTTCCCCGTCCTCATCTCCCCTGTCACCTTGGGAACAGCGGGCCAAATCTCTTCCCCGCCTTGCTCCTCTTCTTTTCGCCGGTGCTCCATAACCATTGTCTTCACATGGTCTTGAAAGTGGATGGGTCCCTACCACGGTTAGCTGTGCTTCATGTGTATCTCATTGACAGTATTATGATTACCTTCTCCTTGTCGGGATGCAGCTCGCCATTGATGAACACCCCGGCGCTAAGATTCTCTTGCGCCCCAACACAGAGATCCCTGTCTTCGTCTAGGACTTGTCGGTAGAATGCGTTGATATTGGCGAACTCCTCATCCGTGGCATCTCTGTGTCGGTATACTTCGTTCTCAATCTTGCTTGTCGTCGCGCTGACTGGGATCATGCGTTGGATGTAGAAGAATTTGTCCCTGCTCGTGTCAATTGACCATCTCCCTTTATTTCCATCCCCGCCATCACCGGATACAACTTACGTGACTGTGACCGATGTGGTTGGGTAAAAATACGTGATTGACCTCCGAAACTGCGCATCAATATTGTCTTTGTTGAAGATATGATGTTCCATGTACCTCGCCTTAGGCTCGACTCGGTACCGAGGGAGATCCGACACCCCATTGATCAGTGGGTGCGAGGTCGCGCAGTGATAACACTCATTGTAGTTCTCGATCAAGAGCTTCCAATTGGCCTCGATGTCCATCTCCCAGTAATGGTCAAAAGTGTACTCCCCGTCAAAGTCAAAGTCTTGCATTCGTGGCTCCTCGTCAATCTTTTCGAAGTCATCTTCCCACTTGACCTCTGGATCGCCGGCTTCTAGATTCGCCCAGACAAAGCCCGCTTTATCGATGTGGACATGGATGGGCAGAAGGCCGTGCTGGCTTTTGTCGAAGCTTTCTACGGTCTCAAAGCGAGGTGCCTTTGATAGGTTGCCCTTCAGTCCGTAGGACCAGCCGTGATACTTGCAGCTCAGGATTGAGGTTGTTCCGGACCGAGCTTGGACAACTGGATATGCGCGATGTCGACAAATGTTGTGAAACCCGTTGATGTTCCCGTCGCGATCTCGCGTCAGAAAGAAGGAAAAGTTGGAGATGGTGAAGGAAAGGAAGTCGCCAGACTTGGCAAGTCGACTGGAATGGGTGAGTAGCATCCAACGCTTGGAGAAGATGGCTCGTCGCTCCAGCTGATACATGGCATCGGAGCGATACCATGATGCCGGAAGGCTCCGTGGTGTTGAGCTTTTCTCCGGGGTGTTGGATGACCAGCCAAGCAGTCGCCACATTGTGATAGACTTGAGGGAATTGTTCGAGATGGCTCGGGAGAGCCCCAACTGGCAGGGCGTCTATATAACAGCGCAGTGTTGGTAAGTGGGGTTTCGGCTTCGGCGTTGCAGCATCAAAAATGGGGGCGTTGGAGCTCGCCCGAAGCCATCACTGATAAGCCATCGGATAAGATCACTGGCTTATCTGGCATATCTATCGCTGTCAGAAGCTGCTAATCTTGATACAAAAGAAACAGCACAGTTGCGTATCCTACTCTACTATCGGTGGCTGCTGAATTTGCGACATTTGCGTCGAAATGGAACCCATCGATATCCGTGGACATGGACCGATTCATATCTTGAGTGCTGAAGGTCTAGTCTATTACATTCTATTTATTGTATTGATCGGCCGTTAGTCATATCAAGGCTAAACCATCGCTCTACCCCAGTGACCACACTCTTCTTTTTTCTTTTCCCCGCCGGCCGGCGGTCATCAACTCGACTCATATCTTGCGGGTATTCCGCATTTTCCTGAGCAACAACGTCGCCGCTCCAATCAAAGCAGACCCGAGCAACCCGCAGCACGCACCGAACAGCTGCAACCCTGAGTAATCCGTGTAGTTCTGCTTTTCGAGAATGGCGCCCATGATCGGCAACCCGGTCAGGCAGCTGTCCAAGTCAGAAACCAATATTCAGCCTGCTTCTAGGTCTGAAACTCACCTCACGGACATGATCAGCTGGAATGTTCCGAATCGCTGACCCAGGGTTTGCAGATCCCCCACTTTGGCAACACATGGCATCATGAGAGAGACCACCGCGCCACTGACGAAGCCATAGACGGCCGCGAAGACGATAATTCCGGCATGCGAAGGGTGGTAGTTGAAGGGAAGCCAAAGACAGAGCATGGATACACCGGTGCCGAAACAGCAGAGGGTTAAGACGTTGAAGTGACCAAACACATCCGCCAGTTGTGGTGGGATAAGACGTCCGAAGATGGAGGCGGCGCTACATTGCCCGAGTCAGCAATCTATATGCGAGAGAACTCATCGTGCAGCCTTACTTGATAATGGAGATCAGGTAGAGAGCAAGAGTTGACGAGAAACCTGCATTCTCTGCCATGCTGGAGATGTAGTCGAACGGGGCCCAGAGTCCCCACCTGTGATTGTCAGTGGATGGGCAAGGTCATTCATGGAGATCGGTGACGAACATGATGAAAAATGCACCAGCAGTATATAACCCAAATGCGGTCTCCTTCAGCAAAGTCAAGTCAATCCACGCTGCTTTACCGTTCCACTCCTTGCGCGGAAGACGGCTGCGGACCAGCAGGCAGGCTATTGCCAGCATGATCCCGACCAACAGGGCAGTATATCGAACTGCACCATAGAAACCAACGTCGTCGATGACCCGGTCCAGAAAGATGGGGAAGATGACACCACCGAGTGAGCTTCCTGATACAGCAATACCTGTGGCAAGGCCCCGTCGACGCACGAACCATTGGCCGACGCAAATCATTGCCGAAGTGAAAACCCCACCTGCTCCGATGCCGAAGCAGAGACCCTGGGCCAGGAAGATTTGATAGTACTCGTGAGCCAGGCTGGTCATACAGAGTCCGAGCACGCAGAGAATGCTGCATGGCCAGAGGACGGGGATCGGGCCGTAAGTGTCAATCACACGACCCCAGAGCGGTCCCGGCGCCCACATGAGGGCCAGCTGCACGGCGAAAATCCATGATATGTCGGACGCGTCGTAGTTTGACAACGATGTCTGTTGATAGGTTGTTTGGAAGACTCCGATGCTACGATTGAGTCAGTACAGAGTATGTAGAAAGTTTCAGACCATTATACATACGCATTTAGGAACCCAAAGGAGGAGAATAGGGCGCAAAAGCCGCCAGCCACCGTCAACCAACCCTTGACCCCTTCCTCAGGTGGGATGGTTGGCTCCTCTACCGGCTGGTTCTTAGGCTCGGACATGATTGTTTGGTCCGGGACTTAGAAGCAGAACTTTTCTAATATATGTCTAGCTTCCCTCCCAGAAATCTAAAGGTGCATGGGGCAGATGACAAATTCCGGGGAGAAAAGCTCCACACTATCCAAAGTCCCGGAGAGCGATTCGGTCTACGACTGGCTAAGTCCGACCGAATAAAAGCGGGCGCTAACAAGAGTTAGTTATCTGGTTTGGGTTGCTCCATGAGAAGCTTCGTCTCGGGCCCTCGGCTCTCGTTATGTCCGACGGGACGAACGCGACAAGGATCTTGCTCAACTGACTCGTGCTAATCATGCGAACGCTTGTCGATTTGGGCATGAATCAGTCATATAATGGCTGACATTCAGCATTGCATCTTCTCAATATAAGAAATATATCTACTGTGAAAATTCGTCATACGATGAGCCGGAGCCAGATGATAGCAACCAGGGGCTGTTGACTGAACAGCAATTCAGCTGGTGGTCTTCCCTTCCGTTCGCGACCAGCTGAAGCCCACAACGCGGCTGCGAGCAAGATACACCAGGGAACCCTGGCCAGAAGACTCGCGAACCCAATATTGGGATGATGGCGGCCCACATGGCTCCACTGTGCTTGACTACCGCAGGATACATTGACTCTGCTGCCAACTGCCGGGTCAAGTACGAAGTACAGAGCAACGCACTTTGAGCTGCTGCAAGTCGCGCCCGACATTGAGACAGCTCATACTATGACATACTCCGGAGTATAATTTATAATTACAGCGGGTAAAAAAAAAATTTCAATATGTTCTTGAGGGTGAGTTCCTGACTGGTCAAAGTCACATTCCATCCACACTGAAAAATTGCGGACCGAGGATCAACTTGGGCATCATTTTGCTCAGGTCATAGCGTGAATGCTTTTTCTTTTATCGGAGAATTTCGGGTGTATCCGAAACAGCTGCTTGCGGCTGCTCACACCGACATGAAAAAAAGGCACGTCTCATTGATCGGGCTTATCCCCCGTCGCGAAGTTGGTGACGTTCACGGCACATTATCCGCACCAATCAGACGGATGCTTTCCGGATGATCGTCAAGCGAGTTCCCTGGACGATGAAACCTCCCCGATGGAACAGCCATATCCATCTGCCGGTGGGAATACTATCGAGTAGTCTGTTGAACCGAGCCACTTCAGGAACAGATGTAAAGCTTGACAGCCTGTCTTTTGCAATGGTTCTTTGAGACTGTTTGTGTCCTTGGCTAAGTGACCGTCATCAGACATGCACGTTCTGAAGATCCTCCGGTATTTGGTCGCAGACACGGTGCAGTAGTAGCAAAGCATGTCAGGCCTCCAGGCCTCCTAGGTGCTTATATTAGTGCGAACATTGTTCAGGATCATCCCAGGCGGTAAACAGCAGGTGCTCAGCCGAATAGCCCCGTGGCCATCTTCCAGGGAGTATCCTGGCCAGCTTGCATACAGGTAGCAGACTAGGCCTCATGAAATCAAGCTGCGCGTTTTGCGAAGTCACGGGGTATATCGGTGGTGGTTTCCAAGTAGCGCAGCCACGTGGTTGAATAAGCTGTTTCAAGCCTCTCATCACCTTGCTCCTCTGTAGTGCGGCACTTCAATTTCTATATAACTTTCTATAGCCCTCGATCGGAAAGTAGAAACGTGAGTATGAATGTGGGCGGTAGACGCTATGCGACCGGGCGAGGAGTAAGTGACCAAGTAGTAGAATTATGGCCAGACAACAAAGTTTAATATCATCCTACAATCTTAATGAAGCTGGTAGAAACCTGAAGCTGGTAAAACTTCGAATAAATAAACAGCAAAAGGGAGAATATGATCAAGCTGAGACGCAATGGATGGCAGCAATGTATCATTGCTTATTGGCACAGTCGCTATAGAAAGACTAACAAGCCTGGATGAACACCTTATCTCTGAGAAGAAAATATTCCTTTTTTATCGCACATCATCTAAAATCAACCATCACTATTCCTCCAGGAAACAATAAGTACCACTATCTCCTTATATAGTGCACTGCACTCGGATGTCATGATGATAGACCGAGGCCAGGCTGACCGGGGCATATAGCCGCGTCCCCACGGTCGGCGAAGTTCTCCGGTCGGGGATGGCCTCAAAACCCGGGGTCATCCCCACGAAGATATCATCAATCCCCCAACTCACAGCCTACAGCCATCACCATGCCTGCCACACATCCCATGATCCGCACAACATACCATAATCTCTCATCAAGTATCCGACATGCGTCCACAAACGCCGCCAAAAAACCCGGTCCCCTCGCGGGTATCACCGTCGTGAGTCTCGAACAAGCCATCGCCGCACCCTTCTGTACCCGCCAACTAGCCGACCTAGGCGCCCGAGTCATCAAAGTCGAACGCCCGGGCGTCGGCGACTTCGCCCGCAACTACGACACCCGGGTCAACGGACTCGCCTCGCACTTCGTCTGGACCAACCGGTCCAAAGAGAGTCTCGCCTTAGACCTCAAGAAACCATCCGATCACAGCGTGTTAATGCGCCTGCTCCGCCGCGCCGATGTCCTCGTGCAGAACCTGGCCCCGGGCGCTAGTGCCCGGCTGGGACTATCCTACGCTGATCTAAAGGCAGCTCACCCCTCCTTAATCGTATGCAATATCTCCGGATACGGTCCGGACGGACCATACCGCGATAAAAAGGCCTACGATCTCTTGATCCAAAGCGAAGCCGGCATGCTCTCCGTCACGGGGACGGGACAAAACCAGCCGGCTAAAGTAGGCATCTCCATTGCGGATATCTCTGCGGGGAGCTACGCCTACTCGAATATCCTGGCGGCGTTGTATCAGCGGGAAAGAGATCCCGCGAAACAAGGCTGTAATATTGATATCTCCATGTTGGAGAGTATGGTCGAGTGGATGGGGTTTCCCATGTATTATACGTATGAGGGTGCTACGGGACCGACGCCGGCGGGGGCGTCGCATGCGGCGATTTATCCGTATGGACCGTTTGAGACGGGCGATGGGACGGCGGTCATGTTGGGGATTCAGAATGAGCGCGAGTGGGTGAAGTTCTGTGATGTTGTGTTGGGACGGGCTGGTCTTGCGACGGATGAGCGGTTCGTGAGTAATTCGCTGCGGTCGAAGAATCGTGATGAGTTGAAGGGGATTATCTGTGATGTTTTCGCGTCGCTTTCTGCCGAGCAGGTCATTGCGAGGTTGGATCAGGCGGCCATCGCCAATGCTAGTGTGAATGATATGCAGGGTGTTTGGAATCATCCTCAGCTGAAGGCGCGGCAGCGGTGGACTGAGATTGAGACTCCGGCGGGTACTGTACCGGCTTTGTTGCCTCCGGGAATGACTAGGGGTGATGCGGATAGTTATGGGGCCCGTATGGATGCGGTTCCTGATGTGGGTGAGCATAATAAGGCTATCTTGGCTGAGTTGGGGATCGAGGATGGTACGGAGAATTAGATTATATAGTTGGGATAGTATTGAAGTTGGATATCCTTAGAATTTTAGACCCTTTGTATATAGTCAGTGGGCTGGATTCACATTATTGGACGTGTCTAGTATTGCAACTCAAAAGTTGAAGATACATAAACTGTTGGCTGTACATACAAAGCAAATGACACTCAAAATTAAAGAACCACAAAATAGTTCCTAACCCTCAATTCAAGTCAAGCTACTCCTGCATACTCTAAAATCCTCACCGTCAGTATCCAAAATTACATGAATATCGGCGCAACATCCCAATCACCGAACCAGTGGATCGGGCAACCCAGCCAAAAGCCGACATTCCCGCCAAGACCGAGGCAGCATAAAGCCGCTTTACCCTCAACTACGGCTACTTGCATTCTCCCTGGTTTCCCCAGAACTCCACTGCGGACGATCTCGCTATCATTAGTAGAAGTCCAGAATTATGTCCAGCCAAGAGACCAAGGATCACCGTACGGTGCGAACCAGGGCCAAGCAGGCTTGTCTCCACTGCAACCGGCGGCGAATCCGCTGCAATGTGGTACAG
Source organism: Aspergillus brasiliensis CBS 101740 (assembly GCF_001889945.1). Classification (NCBI taxonomy): domain Eukaryota; kingdom Fungi; phylum Ascomycota; class Eurotiomycetes; order Eurotiales; family Aspergillaceae; genus Aspergillus; species Aspergillus brasiliensis. The sequence continues at coordinate 101,645 of NW_027137467.1, forward strand.
ATGCGACCCTGTCAGAATTGTTTGTCGTTGAATGTGCCTTGTGAGGTAGGCGTTTCGAAACGAGGAAAGTATGCTTTCCTAAGGTTATTTGCTCGGTTGCTGGACGTAGACTGACAATGGCTTAGATATCCCCGTAAGAAGACTGCTCGGCAACATGCTACGTCACAAACGGACGGCAACTCGGTCCAATTGCCGGCTTCATCTGGGAAGGGGGAAACCCATTCTTTCACCTTACCAGTGGTTGACAAGCCAAAGGCAGGAGACTCGCATGATCATTTGATACCAGGGACGGCGAGTACTCACCAGACAGTCTTCTTTGGCGAGTCAAGTCCTCTCACGGTAGTCATTGACGAAGGGCGCCGGTCGCCTGAAAAGGGAACCAATGAGATGCATATGACTCGCTTCCACTATCCCATTCCAGAGAGGCTTGATGCCTTCAGTACGCGGGATGAAGCTTTTCGTGCACATAAAATCAAGCAGGAAGCCCAACTAAAAGCCGACGGAGCTTTCTCGTACCCGCCGTCAGAGACATGCGATACTCTCCTACAGGCGTACTTTGACTGGTTCCATCCCTGTTTCCCCATCCTTGATCGTGCTGCTGTGCACGAGAGCTATACTCAGGGGAGCTTATCGCCCCTCCTGCTCCAGGCGATGCTGTTCATTGGAGTCAGCCTGTGTACGGATGAGGCGTTTGCCCGGACAGAGTTCTCGGTCCGATATTGGGCCAAGTTTCTCTTCTACAGTAGAGCTAAGGCGATCTATGATGCTGAATGGGAGTCGAATAAAACAGTCAAAATCCAGTCGCTGTTTTTGTTGAGCTTCTGGCGCGGAGGGCCATCGGAAGAACGAGATATTCGATTCTGGCTGGGCATTGCCATTGACTTGGCACAGAAGCGCGGCATGCATTTGATGTATGTATTCTTTTACTGCAGCATGTCTCCTGCTGACTCCGTCAGGTCCAAGTTCTCTTTCAACTCGCGTCGAGAGGAACGGTTATGGAAGCGGCTATGGTGGTCCCTCTACGTAGGTTATCTCTCATATGCCCGGTCTTAACACTGACCGTCTCAGGCCCGAGACCAGCAAAGCGCCGCAGCACTTGGGCTTCCGCCACACATTCGGGACGAAGACTGTGATGTTGCCATGCTAGAGCCTGATGATATTCGAGAGGAGATTGTGGGAGGCCAAAGCCCATTTGGCGTGCAGTGTATGGAAGACCTCAGCTATCCAGCTGAGATGGCCAAGTTGGCCAAATTATGTATGTCCGAATCCACAGACGCAGGATCTCTGCTCACTGTTCAGTGCGATCGATTGTTTCGACTCAGTACTCCCCGGTCGGTCCATCGCCTAACGATACGTCACGAGCGGCATTGCATCAACAACTGGTAGATTGGGAATCCAGTATGCCCTCCGAGTTGAAGCCGGAGAATGCCAAAACTCCACGAGCCAAGTTTCTGGCGGGGCTTTTACACATGACATACCAGTAGGTGACCTTTATCGGGTGCCTGTGTCAATTCTTCTGAACCAAGGTTATTAGCAACCTCTATATCCTGCTTTACCGACCGTCCTTTCTCCACCCCCCAGATGGAGCCCTCGATAGTCAAGGCCAGATAGCCTTGGACGCCGCGACAAAGAGCACTCGAGTGTTGGAAGATATGCTTTCGCACAACTTGGTCCAACACGGTCCTCCTCATCTGTAAGCCATCTCTACTGATATGCTATACAGTAATCAAGCTCACCATGTAGAATCACCCACGCTTTTTCAACGCTCTGCCTCCACACCATCCATTTCCGCCGCACGTCCGGCACAGGTCGCAAATTGGCCGAACACCGAGCCAGGCTCTGTCTCTTGAGCCTGCAGGAGTTGCAAAAGTCCTGGGATTTAGAGAACTGGGTGCTGAACCTGTTCTTCCGGTGTTTGGACGATCGCACGGCCCGTACTCTGCGACCGGTTGATGCCAGTGCCCCTTCCCCCAAAACTGAGACTCGCGATCTTGTTCCTGCCATTCCAGATTCTTTCCCTGCGTTAAATATCATTTCCGAGGCGGGCGGACAGACGCTTGACACACCTTTAGAAGAGAAGTATCCCACTGGGGACATTAGCGCCCCGAGTGATTGGTACAGCTTGTTCAATTCCGCGGAGGATTATCCCGACATTTCGGGGGTGGCTCCCAGCCACGACGCATCACTAAACTTGCAGAATCTCGAGTCTCTCTACCGGTTCCTATAGCGGTTTATAACCCACCTAGAAATCTGCATAGTACCCAATCCAGTCAACGGGTTCAGCTGGTGGAAGGATCGGCACGGCAGACTTTGGTACTCGATCGCGCTAACCGTGGAGCTTCCTCCGCTTGCGAGTCAGCCCAGCTCAATCCTGCCGAGGCCAGGCTGAGGGCGTATAAGTCCCGACATCCCCTCTTCGTCAGATCAATCCCATCTTCATCTTTAATTCATTCTCTTCTTGGCGGTACAATGTTCGGTGACTTTCCCATCGACAACAAGATCGTCCTGGTGACTGGGGGAGGATCTGGTGAGACCTGAAGCTCCCGACAACTCATCCTCTTCCCCACATCACACTAACGTCACTCAGGGATCGGCTTGCAGCTTTGCCGCCAGGCCGCCGCCCAAGGCGCCCGAATCATCATTGCCGATCTGCGACTCATTCCCGAAGCCCAACAGTTTGTTGACAGCTCCGACACCGTCATCTTCCAGCGCTGCGACGTTCGTAACTGGGCCGACCTGGAAGCCCTCATCCAGCTCTCCCAAGATAAATGGAACGATGTCCCTGATGTGTATGTCGCGTCAGCTGCGATCTTTGAACCCGTACGTGCTTCCCACCCAATCAAGCATCCCCGAGTTAGCTTGATTCTCTCGCTCACAGAATCCAAAACCAGCCATGGTCCAGTTTCTGGGAAGACACCGAGTCGACCAACTACGCGTGTATCGACATCAACGTCAACCACCCCATCAAGCTTACGCGACTGGCCATCCGAGCTCTTCTGGGAAAGGACAAAAAGGGCGTCGTATGTCTGGTCTCCTCTATCGCAGGAATAAGTGCTTCGATTCGCAGCCCTCTGTATTGCGCAGCCAAACACGCCATCTGGGGCTTCGTCAAGTCGATGGCCCCGCTTGACCAGTTAGAGGGAGTCAAAGTCACCTCCATCTGTCCAGGGTATTACCCCCTTTCATCCGTCTACTCTGTAGGTTCTCGTGCTAACTGCGACCAGCATCGTCCCCACGCCTTTGTGGGACACCGTCCCCGGTATCCGCAAGCAGTTATCCTATGATAAAGTGAAACATGTCCCGGCGGAGGAAGTGGCAGAGTACATGCTCGAGCTGATCCAACAGAGCAAATACCCCGGCGGTTCAGTGGTGGAAATCACCAGCTCCGGTCCGAACGGACGCAGAGTCATCCCGCCGTGGAACGTTTCGCCAACGGCAGTGTATGCCGGTGCGGATAAAGAAGTGCTGGCCAACTTTATCGAGCCCGTCCGAGCGGCATTGAAGAAGGAGCGGAAGGCGAAGCTGTAATTATTATACCCATTAGCTAATGCATCCCACTGAGGGCCTTTATACCTCATGAGAGAGTATTTGACATCCGCAAGACGTTACGATCAATAGCAACAAGTGCGTGTCATTTCAGTAGAGGCGGCGTACGAGGCGCAGTGAAACATTCATAACACATAGTCAGCCCATCCCTGAGAGGACCAAAGACTGAGCCAGCTTGACCGTTCATCAAGGCCTGCATATCTTACAACTCAGAGAAGAGAAGGAAGGAGAAAGAAGAGATCAATAGCAGGAGAGATCACCTGACCTACTTCCTCTCTCCCTCGCAACTCCTCTTCAGTACTTCGCACTTCAACTTCCATCACTTGGAACCTGTGGCGGGGCCAAAGATTTACCCGGTACTGTGTGGTTCAAGATAGTAGCTGGAACTAAGGAACGTATTATAGAGGTCATGTGTGATTGGGGAAGTCTCTCCTGGGAAGTACTACTAGAGATGTTGCGCTCAATGCCCAATTGATTGCTAAGTGGGCTCTTGAGCGCCCACTGCCTTGAACGCGCTACAGCACTGGCCAAGCATATGGTTGTTCTCTGAGCTCATTATGATCAGGCCATAGCATCATGCCACGATCCCTTTGGCAAACATAAGATGCTGCCTCCTCGCTCTATCCTGAGTTGCGACAAACTCAAATAAGAGTAACAACCAGGCTTATAGATTCAATGCTTCCTTTCGCTTGGAGAATTCTCCGATGTTGATGTGCTAATGTGTCTGGCACTTCCGGTTCCTGCAGGACCATGCAATATGTTCCCGGAGTGAACTTCCACCAACCATCCCAGAGTGGCCATACTGGATTAGCAGGCAATGATGGCATCCTGGCGAGTCGGACGCCGAGCTGAGCAAAATAATAAGACAAACCTCTTCAGCTGAGTCACTTCCCTCCTTTTCCGACGGCTGAATCAAAATGGGTGAATCTTCATCCGGTTCCACCGACTTGCCCCTCGAGGTTACCGGCTTATCAATCGTGACTCAACATAATACTAACTACAGCATCCTTTGCATCGTCTAGTGCGAGATTGATAGGACCAACACCCCTCTTGCTTGATGCCAAGAGGTTACATTCGAAATGTCACAGAATGCAGCTTCATCTACTCACCATAAAGATTTGCAGGCCGCCAACGGAGCCGGCTTCACCTGCCTGATCAGGTTTATCTCCGACAACGGATCATTATTGCCCGTCGCTATCCTGCACAGCCATAGAGGTATGCCCGTCTTCTCGTTCCCGCCGGCAGTGATCTATTCCCCGTCTTCTCCCCTCCAAGCGATGACCCTGAGCCGTGTCCGGCCCCGCTGACCCCGTGCCTGTTATCTTCAAAGTAGATTCTATTTCAAGGGTCGCTTCGCTGTTGAAGACCGATTCTGACGACACGTCGGGTCTGATTGCGGAAGTGGATTGTGGATCTGCGGCCTTCCCGAAGGAACGCTGGTTGGGGTTAAATTCTAATCCGACTTCAATCTATCTGGACGTTCGAGGTCCTCATCCTGCGCGGCCTGCAGCAGCGCCAAGCAACCTTATGCAGCTCTAATATCTGTCTGCAGAAATGGCTAGCTAGTAGTTTATCCCGGTTGGGTTGACCTTATTGACGACTCCGTCGGCTGCAGCCGTTTGTTGTTACAAAATACCCCCTCCAGGCAAGAGAAATGTGTAGGCTTCACCTTGAGTCCCAGGCTATTTCATTTGTAAGGTACCGACTATGGAGATACGGAGTGGCCTGAAATACTGCGATTTACCTGGGACTGGAACGATACATCCTGCCAATGAGACCATGCCGACGGGACATGTGAAGGAGAGATGGTCTAATCTGCTCACGGTGGGCCGAACCGACTGGACTCTTCCCATAGGAGAGCTGGCCGATCTCCCAGTCTACTTCAACGAATTACTATTGCTGAGTACCTTCCGGAGAGGTCATTCGGCCTGCGGGGTCTGCAGGACTGGTCTCCCGCCGGCCAGTGAGACACAATGCATTATCATTCGTATCGGTTGGCCCCCGATCGTCGTGATCAGCACGTCCCAGAGAATTAGTCTCGCTCTCGTCCTCCTCCGTGCTCTCTCTCATCGAATCCAGTTTCCTCTTGCTGGCTTGGCGTCTCCATCGCGGCTTGGCACGACCGCTTGAATTCTATGCGCCTTCCACATCTGGCTCACTGTTACTAATCCCAGCGTCCATAATCCGAACCTCTACGAGATCTAGATTATGATAATCCACAACGAATAGTCACCGTCGACTCATCCACTCACCCACAATGCCCAGACTGTGGAGATTGTGGGTGGAAGAATCCTATTGTGGGAGGTCACATCATAGCTATTCACGGCGGCCGTTCTAGCAGGATGGCCTTCTGCTACTGACGGTCTGGCCAATTCACTTGGTATGTCTCCCAGCATGGATGGAATTACTTTGCTTGCGGAGCCTATCACCGGCCAGATAATGGCCCTCTCCATCCGCCCCATCCTTCGGAGTAGATTGGCCTCGGCCTGATTGGAACCTAGGAGACACCTTGAGGACATAGGCAGAGCTCACCATCGGTTGCAACATGATGCCAAGTGATCGACCTTTTTGCAGGATGATCATCCCTCGGTGCACCACAGGTACCTGTATCGGATCGGCTGCACGAGGATTGCTGAAGGACAAGGATGCCGAATAAACCATTATCCATCAGGGCGTGATATTGATTCTACCGGAGAGAAGTCGACATCGCTATCGCCTCCATACAGGTATATAAACCCCTTCGACATCCCTCTTCTGTACCTCTTCAGTCTACCACTCGCATCGCAAGCATCCTGGCCTCTGCAAGCATATCTGTGACTCTTCTCCGGATTCAATATGCAAATCAAGAACGTCCTTAACTTAGCCGTCGTCGGCAATGCCCTTCTGGCCGCCGCCCACCCGGGCCACCATGAGGAGCGTGAGGCCCTTCAGCAGCGCTCCTTCAAGCGCACCCTGGCCCACGGTCTGCAGAAGTGTGAGGCCAGCCTGGAGGCCAGCGGCCTTCATGCCCGCGCCGAGGCCCGTCGCCGCGCCATGGTCGACCTGCACCGCCGCCAGCTCAAGGCCCGTGGTGACACCGCTGAGGTGCTGAACAAGTCGCACCTGTCCACCCGGCCCATCTCGGCCAACACCCCCGAGACCGAGGTCTTCAACGACGACAAGAAGATCTGCCTCCTCGGACCCAGCGCTGAGGGTGAGACCGGACCCTACTGGATCCCCGGTGAGCACATCCGTGGCGACATCCGCGAGAACGAGCCGGGTATCCCCGTCACCGTTGAGCAGCAGTTCATTGACGTCGAGACCTGCCAGCCCATCAGCGGCATCTACACCGAGATCTGGGGCTGCAACGCCACCGGTGTCTACTCCGGCCTGGTGGCCGATGGCAACGGCAACACCAATGACCTGGCCAACTACAACCGCACCTTCCTCCGTGGTGTGCAGAAGACCGACGAGGACGGCGTGGTGGTCTTCAACACTCTGTTCCCCGGTCACTACTCGGACCGCACCACCCACTACCATAACATTGTGCACTGGGGTGCCACTCTGCTGCCCAACAACACCCTGGCGGGCGGCTCCATCCCCCACATTGGCCAGATCTTCTGGGACCAGGACATGATCAGCAAGGTCGAGTCCACCTACCCGTACAACACCAACTCGATCCCTATCACTCCCAACGCGGAGGACCGCGTGGTCAACGTGGAGACCGAAAACGCTGACACCGATCCTTTCCTGAACTACGTCTACCTGGGTGACTCCCTCGAGGACGGTCTGTTCGCCTACCTCACCGTTGCGGTCAACACCTCGGCCATCCACTACCCCTACTGGACCAACGTGTACACTGCGAGTGGCGGCGAGTCTGTCTGCGGGACCTGCGACGGGGACCCGCGGGCGCTTGACGGTGGTCTTCCCACCCCTTCTGCTTCTGCATCTGCATCTGCATCCGCTTAATGCAGACGGGGACTCAATGGGAGGTGAGCAAGTATGAGAATGCTGGATGAAATCGGTGGATAGCTTAGATGTTTAATCTACTCGATGATAGTAGTTAGCTCACGAATATGAAATCGTTGATTGGATACAACCATTCCCTTCGGAAACTGACCGATTCGTAAGCACTAATGACTAAGCGGGAGTTTCGGGGATCTAGCCGCATCGGGAAGGCCCGCTTATAGTTAATTTTGTACTCCGTAGTATTCCCGAATAGTAGTCAGTGCGAGTACGGGCTATGCTCAATTCCCGTCAACATCTGTCTCCCTTGAAAGATAGATTGTCCTTGTCCCTGTCTCAGAATAAGGACTGAGATATCTTCTTGGCTCCCCCGTTATCCTTGCTGTATTTTGCGACTGCCCAACAGGATCAACCCGTAGTAGGATCGTCCACGATTGGGTACCTACTACTGACCTAGAAAGCCAACGAGGTGACTGAGTGCAGTTCTATCTGCTGTGGTGCGTCAGATCTATTGTACGGACACGATGGTATTTGATGCTACACGGGAGGTATATAAATTCTATGTACATTCTTGAAGATTGTCTGCATCATATGATTCCTGGAACGACCGGTGTGGGAGTGCAAAGTGGCGGTGATAGTATATACATATCAGACGGTGTAGCTCAGGCTAATGCTACTAAAACACTACTACTACTTACTACTGAGTAATCCGTAGCATGAGTAGATCTGATAGCAATTGATAGTATTTCGCTTCAGTCATTCCAATGACAATATTACACAACGGCAACTATTCCGATGGAATACGTGGACTATCATGGTGGTAGTAGAGATACGCCTTGCAGCGTTGCCGAACCCGATGCCGCGGTGTATAGTATATTCCCGACGAGATCTGATCGCCCGGCAGCTAAGCAGGGATTTGGTCGATCAATGCGGTCAGAATCGGCGTTTGTCAACCGACTAACTGCCATTAGATTTGGCAGAACTATAGGAAGTGTACGGGATCTGGTGATGGTTTGCTGGATAGATAGGCCCGGGATACAAGCATCATATCTACCTACTGCCATCGATCTATTTATTTACCTGTCACAGATAAGTTTAGCATCGGCCCACCCAGTGGATCCGATCCGACGATGTCCGTTTCTCTTTGTCAACTATCTGGCTTCATCCTGACGTGACTCACATTCCCGAGTCATTCCCGAGCGGAAATGGATACCATTTCCCCCTCACGCACTTTTTCTACTCCTCATAAAGCTTCCCTCCAAACTCAATTCCTTAGTTTTTCTTTTTCTTTCTCCTTTCCCTCTTCTTTCCAGACCTCTCATATAAAATACAGATCACACAATGATCTCCAAACTCACCCAACCATACAGCTTCCTGGATGACTACAGCGAGGGAGCTCATCCACGACTCCTCCAATCCCTCCTCCTCACCAACGCCACCCAACAAACCGGCTACGGCACCGATGAATACACCCACGAAGCCCGTCAATTACTCTACTCTCACATCCAAGCCACCGACGATGAAGTCGCCATCCACTTCGTCCCCAGCGGCACCGCCGCCAATCTCATCTCCATTGCCAGCTGCCTGCGGCCGTATGAAGCCGTGCTCGCCGTAGAAACCGGCCACATCCTAGACAAGGAAGCCGGGGCCATCGAAGCCACCGGCCACAAAGTCATCCCGGTGCCTGGGGTGCGCGGGAAAATGACCCCCGAGAATCTCGAACGCGTGCTCGATCGCAATACCTTCTTCCCGCACATGGCCAAGCCGCGACTGGTGTACATCTCCAACGCGACGGAGGTGGGCACGATCTACACGCGGAGTGAGCTGCGACGGCTGTCGGAGACGTGTCGACGGCGGGAGTTACTGCTGCATGTGGACGGCGCGCGATTGGGGGTGGCGCTGAGCGCGGAGACGAATGATGATCCTCTCTCCCTGCGTGATCTGGTCGATTACACGGATATTTTCTGGATTGGGGGCACGAAGATGGGCGCCTTGCTGGGCGAGGCGGTCGTGGTGCGGCGGAGTCTGGCCGAGGGGTTTGAGTTTAATATCAAGCAGCGCGGTGCCTTGCTGGGCAAGTCCCGCGTCATGGGGGTGCAGTTTGCTGAGTTGTTTCGGGATGGATTGTATTTCGAGCTGGCGAGACATGCGAATGCTATGGCACGCCGCATTTCGGCCCAGTTTGAGCGCTTGGGATGGGAATTGGCCGCGGAGACGGAAACGAATCAGGTGTTTGTCGTGGTGCCTGATGCGATGCTGCATCGGTTGGCGGAGCGCATTCGGTTCTACGAGTGGGATAAGCGTGAGACTGGCACGGTCATTCGCATTGTGACTGCTTGGGCTACGGATGAGATGGCGGTGGAGAAACTGTGTCAGTGGCTAGAGGCAGTCCATCAGCATGATAATAATACCCTAACTATCTAATAGAGAGACAGTTTAATATGAATTAATGAGAGATCTATGAGTTAATCGGAAGATTAGAAACTAAACAGAATAAAGATGGAAGACCGGCCCAGACTGTTGGGGAAATTACTTGATGGAATCCACTCGCAATTTCCGTGACAAAAGAATATCGCATTTCCCCTCATTATTCCCGAGTTTTTTTTGTGGTTATTCCCGATGGTCGGGAATAAAATCAGTTACCCCTCACGTGCCCCTCACACTCTTTGCCTAAGCAATTCTCATCAAATCATCCAATTTATTCCCGCGTCGGCTTTGAGTGAGCAACGATGCGCCTGTCCATCTCTTGCGATAGCTGTCGGTAAGCTCCTCACTTCATTCCATTCCATCCCATTCATCTATTATCAGCTACTCATCTACTCATCTACTCACTATCAGCCAATCCAAGGTCAAGTGCATCCACGATGGCCATCCTCCCTGCCGTCGCTGCCACCGCCTCCGTCGCGATGATTGCGTCCTGACCGATCCGCGCTCTCCCGGCGTGCGCACGCCTCGAACTCCTCGCAGAGCCAGCATCAAACGAACAGGATCAGGGTCAGGATTGGAAATAGGGACAGGGAGGACTACTGCGACCACTGCCACCACCACAGCCCGCTCACCTGTCCCCCCTCCGACTCCCTCTCAGTCCGCCAACCCCATCGCGGCCATCGCCCCGGCCACTCTGATCACCGCATGCGACATCTACCGCAAGAAATTCCCCGTCGTCAACTTCCTCCACTATCCCTCGCTGATCGCCGATCTCTCCCATCATGCCTCCGCCGTGGAGCCCGTCTTTCTCGCCGCGCTGCTCTCGCTGTGCGCCCGCTTCATGCCCGACGCCGCTTTGGCTGCCCCCGAAACATACGCCGAGTATGCGCGCTCCCAGCTGGCCCATCGCGCCTTCGAAGCCCCGTCGCTCTATCTCGCGCAATCCCTCGTCATGATCTCGCTCTACGAATGGGGGTCCGGTCGGCCTTATCGCGCATGGATGTACAGCGGTATTACTCCACTCAACTCAATTTACCCTTTCTGTACGATTATTGCTAACAACACAATTGCGTCAGGCATGGCTACCTACATGATCCAATCCCTACTCAAAACCGCCGATGATACTATGGAACAACAACCCCTGCTGGACCTGCCCGCCCATCGCATCACCTACGAACAGCTCGTCCGCACCTACTGGTGCTGCTTCGCGCAGGACTGCGAGCTCAGCTCCGGCGCCCGCCAACACTTTGCCCTCTCCTTCCGCCAGATCTCCGTGCCTCTTCCCGTCAGCGACTCCGACTTCACCTTTGGGAAAGCTACCCCGCGCTTAATGCCAGCGGACATGAGCCGCTCCTCCTCCCTGGCACTGAATCTGTCGATTGATCGGGGATTGACCATCGTCACACGGGGATTTGACATATTCGTGCGCATCCTCCGATTCGCCAATGAGAGCCGTCGCGGTCGGGCGCAAGGATCGGCAGGGTTGTCCCTCCGCGCGTGGGAGATGCTGAAAGCCGAGCTAGACGAATGGAGAGGGCTTCAGGATGCCACGGTGCGGTATCCCGAGACCAATGCGCAGGCGCATGTGGCGTTGGGATCGGGGGAGTTATTTGCCTATATCAATTTGGTGTATTTTATGAGTATTCTATTCCTCTACCGCGACCGCATCCTCTCCACCCCCAAATCCTCCATCGACCATCACGACCCGGCCGACGACGAAGCCATCGACCACCTCTTCGCCACGGCCCAGCACATCGGCGCGATTCTCGCTGCCCTTGAGGCCTGCGCCACTCCGGTCATCACCCCGTACGCCGGGTTCAGCGTCTTCGTGGCCGCACATATCAACATGTACGGCACTGTCTGTCCCGGTCGGTACCCGGGGGGTTTAGCGCGCGCGCAGGAAGAGAAGAAGATGAATTTGGAGTATTTGGAGCGACTGTGTCGGTTCTGGGATGTGGGGACCAGCTGGGTATGCCATATACCTCCCATCCATTTTTCATCTTTTGTTGCGAAGTATCTAATAGAGACAGTGGCGAACCCTCCAAGAAGCCAATCGATTCTATGAAACCGCCCGAACCACCGCCCAAGGCCATGTGGGCGTTTCTCGTGCAGAGCATCTCACCCTGGCGGGTACTATCGATGAATACGGCGACATTCGCGTATCGCGACCCGAGACGGCGCCTACTTCGCGACGACGCGCGGGGGGATCTTCGGAGGGAGTGGGAGTGCGCCGCATGTCGGTGGCCGAGTTGACGGCTCCCGGTGGCGGTGGTGGAAGCAGTGGTGGGAGCGGCGAGTGGCCGGATCTGGAAGCGGATATGTGGCAGTGGCCGTTTCTGGATGAGAATTGGTCGCTGGGGTTTGACACGGGGTTTGAGTCGGCGTGGCCGGGGTTGAGTTGATGGCTGCGAAGTTGGTTTGTATGAGTGATGAATTATGAGTATGATGAACAGCAGTATAATCAATGAATAATAATCATAATTGTTTATGGTTCTTCTTCTGGACCATCACAGCGCCTGTGAAGTCAGCAATAGCTTTATGGTCGACCCTATTATCACTTTGTGTTTTCGATTTTCCACTCATATAGACACTCCGATGAATTCTCGTCTCAGCAGAAGCAGTGGGTAGGATTTGAGGACGATCATGATCGTACGCCAACGGCCCGTAGTATTGGTATATATTATGCTACCAAGCTGACAATCGCCATGCGACGCTCCTCCTGATGTATCGTATAAATATCAGGTTCTCGCACGGAGAACAAAACGTTGAATGAGAGTACCATTCGGTGTATTCGAAATATGCCGCAAAAACATTGACTAAGTCAATTGATCTGCACTGGAGGTTTTTATTTTCCAATATCTTCCGGGGACTTTTCGGGCATGCGGTAGGTACAATACTCGGCGCAAGCATTGCGAACTCGGTCGGCGTACTAAATAATTAGCAGAGCACAGGCCTCTCGGTGTACGTTTCCCTGGGCCAGTATCATATTAAATTAGCGGTTCGGTCGGCACAGGCGGTGCTAATTAGTTAGTTGCCTCAGTATTAAGCGGTAGTTAGGATGTGCAACTTTGCGTAGTAAGCGGCAATCAACCACCGAGGGATGATATTCCGTAGTACATCACTGCAACTTAATCAAGCACTGCATGGCTCGTGGCAGGTGGTCGCGAAATCCCCGAGATCACTACAATCAGAGTCAAGGACACTGCTAATAATATATATTCATCTTTCCTGCAAGTAACTGCTTAACCCCGAGGGCACACGTACGTGGCTCAAATATCCCCATCAGTGGGTAGTTTGCGTCTGCCGTTAGCGGATTACTTAGTTACTTGGTTAGTTATAAGTTCTGCCCCATCGGAGAAAATGAAAATGAAAATGAAAATGAAAATGGACGTGTCCGTAGAAAGGAGAAACTGCGTGGAATCTAGAAAACTCGGTCGAAAAACAACTAGCCTCATATTAAGGTTGCTTAGGTCCTGATTATTGCCAGAACACGTCGATCTTTGCGCACACTCAATTAGCCGGTGGAGTGGAGATGAGTCCGACAACGGTCCACGTAAGATGCATCATCATCACACCTTCTACTTTTTAGTCGAGTTGACAGGGGCAGTAAACTACATGGGGATGTATCCGACTAAGGACTATGTAATTAGTGTGGCGCAGATATCTACTCTTGTAAAAGATTGGTTTCACTTTGCTGCTATCTATTCTTGTTCTGAAAGTCGGCGTGGCTGTTCCAAAGTGGACACCCAAGGCGCATCACCAGTTCGAACGATCGGCCGTTGCCATTGCCCAGCCTTTCTCTGTTTTGGGGAGTCGAGCCAAGCTTTTAGCGGGGAATGCGCTCGGTTGGAACCAGATTTGGTGGTGCTTGGGCTAAATTCTTTTCCTTACGAGGGTTAGTGGAGTATTTTGGACGACGGGGGTGGTGGCAGAGAATTGATGTGGTGGATCGATGCTCTGCTGAACAGTCAATGTGAAGGATGATTTCAATTGAGAGTAAAGAGATTTCTTATCCCTCTGGTATCGAACAGATAAGACTGCCTTGCAATCATCTGCTGTCCATCATGACAGACGAACAAGCAATGGTGGACCAAGCCGCGTGGCCGCTGAGTGGCCGACGGCCCACTCCGAATCCCCGAAGCCAATCACCGAGTCAATTCGCTATAAAAATAACCTGCGAAAGCCTCAGCCCTAGTTGAGGCACGTTATGGAGTACGACGACACCAGCACGATCCAGCAAGATTGGCCGGGCAGATTTTTCGTATCATTCATATTTGAGCCTGTCGGTAGCTTGGTGCCGATTGCCCTACATTCCATCTCTACCCTGATTCCCTCCTCCCCTTTCTTTCTCTCCCAGACTCCCCATCCTTAATACTTCTACCCGACTTGTTGCTGCCTACATCCGACCCTCTAAGTAATCATGCAACTCCGCTATCTGCTGGCGTTCAGCGCCCTATCATCCACCGTCATCGCTAAGGCGGAACCGGCGGCAGGAGTCTTCTGGCTATCACCGCAAACTGAAGCGCCGGTCGCTCAACCAACGTCCATCGTGGATAATTACCCCAAGCCCAAGCGGTATAACCGTTCATTGAATTTCCAAAAGAGGGCCACTACCACCGATGATACGACCACCACCACAGATGCAGCCACCACCACTGCAGACACCACATCCGACACGACCAGCACTACCGAAGCCACCACCACCTCCACCACTTCTTCCACATCCTCCACCTCCACAACTACTGCTACAACTGCTACCGCCACGAGCACCACCTCCAGCTCGACTTCCACTACATCCTCCTCCTCCCAATCCACCACCAGCGCAACCTCCACCACTCAAAGTACCACAACCACAAGCACTACCACCAGCACCACCACCTCCGCCACGAGCACCCTCACCGCCGCCCAAAAGGAGTTCAACCACCGCGGAGAGATCGCCGCCATCGTGACCTTCAGTATCCTCATCTTCATCTTCGTCGCCCTCACCTTCTTCCTCTGCTTCCGCGAGAAGTCCAAGATCAACCGTCTGGCCAAGAAAGCCGACGCCGGCGCCGACTACTCCATGGTGCCGCTGGCTGACGGCCGGCCCCAGAGTGAGGCTAAATTTGACCGCGCCTCCATGATGTTTGCCTCGAACTCGGAGCTCAACTTGAACGGAAGTGGCCGCCGGCCTACCTCGATGGCGGTTAGTGAGACGCTGAGTGTGCCGAACCGGACGGCGCCGGGGACGCCGTCGGATGAGCATCGGGCGAATATGGTTTGATGGGAGGCAGCTAGATACTGAGTGAATGTTGGATATGAGTGCAGCATGACATACCGATCGGTTTCGCTGGATGATGGTATCATTCCTTAGGACGTCTATTTCATTTCTTTTTTGATTTCTTATGTATATATATGTTTTCAGCGATTGAGCCTTCTTCTGTATGATCTGTGAGCCTGATATCATGCATATGCATAGCGTTATGAGATACATTTGCAGTAGTTGACAGTAAGGTGTAACGCTAGTAGGAATGCCCATACCTCAATTTAGCACAGCTGTCTGTGCGGATTATACAAGTTGCATAAGCATAAATCGGGACAAGACGACACACTTGAGGCATCATCCCCAATTATCAACAGAGCACATCTATAATGCTCCGACCACACATCTAATCAATCTTGTGCATTTAATGAAGCTCAACATAACGCAAACGACACTATCTAGTACACTGAAACTATGATTCCACCATAACGCAATCGGCGATACCCTCAGATCGCAACACGCTCCTAACGCCGAAAGCCGATCTATACCAGCACCCAGCAGCATAAATACCGACTATCTGCCAGCGCCATATCCAACTTGAAGCACTATACACCATCCAAATATACACATATACACATACACAGATACATATAGTATATACATATACAGAAATCAACAATGCCCCACCCACGAATCCACTCCACCGGCTCCCTCGACGCCTTCAACCCCATCCTGGTAACCCCGGTCATCGGCACCGAATTCCCCAAAGACAGCTGCAACATTGTCGACGATATTCTCAACGCCGAGAATGCTGAGCAGCGTATTCGCGATCTTGCCATCTTAGGTACCTTCCCTATACCCCTTCCCACAATCCCCCCTACTACTACCCAATTCTAACAAAGAATGAATAATAAGTGGCCGAACGAGGCGTCGTCTTCTTCCGCTCCCAAAACAACCTAACCAACGACCTCCAGAAACACCTAATCCTCCAAATGGGCTACCTCACCACCCGTCCCGCCTCCCACGGTCTACACATCCACCCCGTCACCAACTCCTCCCGCGAATTCGGCGACCCGGACCCGCAAATCAGCACAATCCACTCCGAAGGACGAAAGAAACTCTACCAGGGCTCAGATTATACCCGTATGGCGGCTGTCTGGCATAGTGATATTGCGTTTGAGAAGGCCCCCGCGGACTTTTCGAGTCTGAGGTTGACGGAGTTGCCGGTTACGGGCGGGGATACGTTGTGGGCGAGTGGGTATGAGGTTTATGATCGGATTAGTAAGCCGTATAGGGCGTTTTTGGAGGGGTTGAGTGCGACGCATGTGGGCAGTGGGTTTAAGAGGATGGGGGTGAAGGTGTATACGGGGGAGAGGGGCGCGCCGGTGAATGTGGGGGATGAGTTGGAGGCGGTGCATCCGGTAGGTATCTCTTTCTTTCTTTTGGTGGGTGTTTGAGGGTATGGGGTGAGTTAGCTGATGATGGGCTAGGTTGTTAGGACGAATCCGATTACGGGGTGGAAGTCGATCTTCCCGATTGGTATGTGGATTGTTGCGTGGGTGTGGGTGTGAGGTCATTGCTGATATGTTCTAGGAGCCTTCCCCAGCAAGATCAACGGGTTGAATCGTCGAGAGAGTGCCAATATGCTGCAGTACTTCCACGATCTCATCACCTACGGCCATGATCTACAGGTGCGGTTCAAGTGGAATGAGCCTAATGATATTGGTATGTTTATACCCCCGTTACACTCATGCAGATACTAACAGCTCAGCCATCTGGGATAATCGCAGCGTGTTCCATACAGCCACTGGCGATCATGAAGGGTTCGGGCCTAGGAGTGGCAATCGCGCTGTCGGCGTTGGTGAGGTGCCTTACTTCGATCCCGAGAGTAAGTCGAGGAGAGAGGATCTGGGGATCGAGGATACGCTGTCTCCGGCTCATTTGTAATTACTTGAAACATTATCATGTGAAATAGGTGTTAGTTATTGTCATCTGGGAACCAGTTGAGACCCTCGGTCATGTCCATGCTTAATAGGTCGTTCGACCATATCTCCGGGAACATGTCGCTGAATGTATGCCAGAAGTCGGGTGTATCTGCCATCCCCTGCCCGTATGTATCATGTCCGGTTAACCCTCCCATAGGGGGCAACGGATACTGAAAGTCGAACCATCCAGTTGAGAACTGAGAATCCCCAGTTACGTCTGTCTGTGCGCTGGCACTTTCAGAATGTGGTGTGGGAATCACATCCTCCGTATGTCGTTCACTCGGCGTAGCATCAGCCTTTGCATCGTTCACATACTCCATAACCCGGTTGATGATCATCTCCAGGCCATCGCGGTACTTCTTCAGAGTGGCGTTTCGCTCTGCCATGACAAACAGCGCGGACGAACATGCCCGCAGATCATTCGACACAGCGACTGTCCATAGTTGAGGGGCCCGGAAGAGGCAGAGGCTATTTCGTCAGTAATTTTCTCTTGCAATGGCAGGGGGACTCACCATATAGTCAATCCAGCCATATACAACGAGTTGACTAGCAGAAAAGAGTATCCCGATGAATCCCGCTGTCGCAGCCGCTTGAAGCACTGACACATCTGCCCGGAGGCATACAGACACTTCTCTATCAGAGGATCCCCGCGCGGCAAGATTCCCACGAACCGCTGAACGAGCATGCGAATGGAGTTATTCCAGTGCATGTGGACAAAGTCGTCTTCGTCGGGTGCCATTGGCGGCAGCGACGATTCAAACTCTTCTAACGACGCCATCAGGGGAGCTGTCTCCGGGACGAGCGTTGCGATGTTCTTATCCGTGCGGTAAATGCGGGTATGGATCTGTGACATGATGCGCTGCAGTTGGGTCAACGCGATGAATCTCCGAAGGCTCCTTGCCTGCGAGGCCACTGAGCTCTGCAGAGCCTGTTCCACCAGCTCGTCGCTGGTACAAGAATCATCCAGATCAGCCGGCGCATGAACATCAATCTCCTCTTCCGGAATGCTGAATGGCCGTCCCAAGGACCAGGCCACGTATCGCTCGACTAGGTACACAGACCAGAAGAGCCGGCGGCGCATCTGTCCTTCGTACGGTCGCATCCGCCGATACTGAGATTCCCGGTGCAGCCCTAGGTCGATGCAGATGCGCATGGCCAGACCGATCAAGTACCAGACTCTTGTGGCCGACGATGTTCGCATGTGATACAGGACGAGTAACATGAGGGCTTCGATATTGGTGTAAGATTGCGAGGATTCGCCCAGGGCAGGCTCCAGTCGGAGTGCCATTGCGACAAAGGCGCTTGGTGGCGTGGAGTCGTAAGTCTCGGTCATTTGTAGAATCGCTGCACCAATGGCGTATACCATGAATAGTTTGAATCGTGCCGCCTCGCTCGGCACATCTGACTGGGGCTTCTGTACGGTCGCATGCAGCTGCATCAGCTCTGAGCGATCCAGGAACGGGAGACGGGTATGCATGTCCTTGAAGTATGCGTTGAGGAGTCGTAATCCAACCGCATCACTGGGTAGTGTGGTGCTGGCTGCAGTTCTTTCGCAGTCCGGTGGAGCCTGTTGGTGACTGCCATTGATGGGGATGGACCTCAGCCAGACGGCGTTTTGCACAAGACGACCGAGGTCTTCTGCAATGGACATGCCCGATGAGGGTCCCAGATATGCCAGATTGTCACTCCCTTCATGGCCCATTGCCATCATTGAGACCACTCCAGATCGAGATTCATGAGGTTGTAGTTTTGCGCCCGGAAGATGTTCCACTGTCGCATCTGAATCCCGGGGGATCTGATCCAGCGCCGCGGATAGTTGTGCTTCGAGCACTTCAATGCGATGCACCAATGCCCCCTTGGACATGGCATGGTGCCAGGATGGAACGGACTCGGATCGCAGACAGGGCTGTTTGGCGGATTCGCAGCCGGTACAGGTCGGATAGCCGACACATCGCTGCTTGCGTCGGTGGCAGCGTTTACATGATTTGGGGATGCGTTTGCGAATCCTTCCTTCAGTGCTCATGACGGGAGGTGAAGGTTAGAATGAAGAAAACGAAGAGGAGCAGGGGATGATCAGTCATGGCTGGTTTCCCCGCATGATCTTGCCTGGATTGATTCACTGCCGAGGCGCCAATGACTTACCGAGATGAGGCGATGGTGCCGCCAACGCACGCCATCGCTGGTTGCCAACTTGTTTAATAGCAGCCAACCATAAGGAGGCTTTTGATACGGTCGGGGAGGTAACCGATAAGCGGTAGTACGGATAGTAAGCGCATTGTAGACGAGGTGAGGTCGAATATATCTGCGGATAACAGATCTGTCCGCAGCAGGTTTTCCTCCAATCAGTCACAATTCCGCTAAGGTTAGGCTATTCGGAGAGAAACATGAGTAGATGGTATACTTCAAGTATTGTAGCTGTCCGAAATTGGTATAACGAGTACGTTTGTTCTATTCCACGGATGACAGAGAAACGGTCGGTTGAAGCGAAGTAAAACTATATTCCAACATGTACACAATAGTACGGCCAATATCCCAATCAAGGCAAGATGGCCGAGTGGTCTAAGGCGCTGCACTCAAGTGAATTCGCTTGTCCAGCCCAGCTGGATGTATTGCAGTCTCGAAAGAGGCGTGGGTTCGAGTCCCACTCTTGTCATATCTTTTTCCCGCTCCAACCCATTGTTTTTGTCAGATGATCACCACAATAGTAGTAGTAGTTCGTATTAATTAGAAAGAACAATGTCATTCTTACTACCGTTCTAATTATACTTTTGTCTAATCGGCACAATCAATACACATTGTCATCCTCATGACAGGAATTTGGGCAGCATCCTTTCCACCAAGCTGCATGCTCCTCCTATGTCGGATAATAAATAAATAATATATATATAGCAACTTCTGGCTAGCTAGTACGGAAAATATATCCCAATCTGTCAGTCAATCTCATGGTCGCCTTACGGGATGGTTGTGTGACTGTGCCACAGTAGACTAATGACTGGAGGATGCACCGCTGGCATCCCCCACATTAAGATCGACCGACCCAGCATAAGAGCTTACAACCAGTGCTTCTTTCTCACAAGCATCCGATACATCTCAACTTCACGTCTACCAAGATAACCGGATCGCTATCCCGCTTCAACATCCGTGGGGAAGCGGGGCGCCCGACCCAGACTTGCCGTCTCACTCAGCTCAGCTAGCTGCTCATCTGCAGTTCTCCGCCTTGATCATCATCGGCTTATTTCTCCTTCCACAATATTCTCAGTCACTTAGCTTCCGACCATGTCGACTGCGAAGTTCACAGTCACCGAGCATATCCTCCCCGCGTGCTATATCCGGGAGTATGCGGGCAGTACCGTGGACCAGGAGGATGTCCTGCATCTCCACATCAAGCAGTACACGCCTCGCGAACTACCCGATCCCGTCCCCGCCGATGCTATCACGATCATTGCAGCCCACGCTGTGGGATTTCCCAAGGTATACCCTTTTTTATAGCCATAGAAGAAATGAGCTGATCAGGTATAGGAGCTTTACGAGCCACTATGGGACGAGCTTCTCGCCCGATCCGCCCACTCCAACTTTCACATCCGAGGTATCTGGATAGCAGATGTCGCCAACATGGGCATGAGCGGGGTGCTCAACGAAGATAAACTCAGCATGGACTGTATGTATCCGAGACTCACCGTTGGTCAACTTCAATGAGGAACATCCTGCTAAGGAAGGTCATGTTCAGGCTCATGGATGGACCATCCCCGCGATTTACTCCTGATGATCAACCATTTCCGCGACCAGATGCCCCGACCGCTAGTAGGAGTGGGCCACAGCTTCGGAGGTACCATCATGTGCGTTCCACACACTGCCATCGCCCGTGATCTACTGACCCTTGATTTAGTACGAATCTGGCACTGATGCACCCCCGTCTACTAACATCGGTAATCCTCATGGATCCCGTGATTCAACGACTACCACCAAAGATGGGTTTCGGCGCTGACCCGCCCGGACCGGTCAACTTCGCCTTGTGGCGTGATGACATCTGGCCAAACCGGGCGGCAGCAGCAACATCTTACAAGAAAGTGTTCAAGAAATGGGATCCCCGGTGTCTCGAGTTAATGGTACAGTATGGGTTTCGGGATCTACCTACGGCCCTACATCCCGACGTGGGCGACAATGTAGATGCTACGGACCCGCCTGTCACGCTGACCACGACCAAGTATCATGATGTGCTGGGCCAGGTTCGGGAACGATTCCACGCGGGAATCTCAGATGGTCAGGTTCAAGTGGATCGCTCAACCCATGCGGATGTGGACCCTTCTGTTGCTGTCCTTCCGGTGTACCGCCCCGAACCACCCAGCACATTTAACAAGTTGCCGTCGCTGCAACCGTCGGCACTGTTCTTGCTCGGTGGAGACAGTTACTTGAATCTGGAAGATCTCCGGGAAGGTATCAAGAGTTGTGGTCAAGGGGTTGGGGGCGGTGGAGGGAAAGACAAGGTCAAGGAGGTTATTCTTCCCAAGCAAGGCCACTTCTTTGCTTTTGAGATGGTCGGAGAGACGGCCAG
This sequence comes from Aspergillus brasiliensis CBS 101740, assembly GCF_001889945.1. Classification (NCBI taxonomy): domain Eukaryota; kingdom Fungi; phylum Ascomycota; class Eurotiomycetes; order Eurotiales; family Aspergillaceae; genus Aspergillus; species Aspergillus brasiliensis. Next base: position 123,342 of record NW_027137467.1, read on the forward strand.
CCAATGTGCCAGCTGGTTAGAGGAGGTTATGTGCGGATACCGCGACACTGAACGGGAGTGGAAGGAGAAGAGACAGAAGTTGGCCAAACGGGATCATTTGGTGCTGAATGAGGAGTGGCGCAGGGTGATTAAGTCGCCCAGTTCATTTCGCAAGGCCAAGCCACGGAAAAACAAACTATGAGACTAGCACCTGTGTCAACTGACACTTTGTTATTGTCTACCATAATACCACCGATGCTTGTTTCAGTAAGAATCTTCGGTAAGAATCTAATCGTAAACAGATTCCCCTGCCATATCCAACTTCGGGTCCTAATAACTTCCCAGTACATCAAGTAAGGTTGCATAGGAAAAAGGAGGATGCAGAAGGAGTCTCTTAGAAGACTCGACGCAGGTGGAATGGTTTACGCTAACAGTTGGAGTAAACTAGAAGGCACACTGGCTAATCAGAACGCCCTGTTAAGCAATTGTGACTACTAGAAGAGCTAGCGACAGGTATATTTAGAAGGACCCCATCTCTTCCCACATTGAGGCTGCATTAGAATAGAAATCAATTGCACGGTAAGCAAAGATCGTAGACGAATACCAAGCTAGACTGCACTGGAGATCAATGACGACGACACAAATAAAGTTAAGAGAGCTTAAAAAACCTAAAAATCTATAAGAATCGAGAGCATCAGAGCAGACGTGTCATATTGGCTGTCTTGATCACGGTGTGGGGAAATCCGCAGTGCAAATGTAACAATGGGACGTCACTACTTAAAAACATGAAGGCATCATAGAGTTCGGAGCATACTTTTATATTTTGTGACAGGTTGTTATCGGAAATCATGCTGAAACGCCGCATTTGGTCGGAACGGGTCGTAAGTCTAGTAGCGGACCATGGCTCATGAGCGAAAGGGTACACAAAGGCGGCAGGGTTACATTATGCCTTCAACAAAGGGATAAGCATTAGAGAAGGAGATGAAAAATTCTTGTTTCATATAGGTCAAATTTAGCCTGGGCCGCAAGCTGCCATGCAGATGCGGTAGAGATCGCATGTAGTAGTAATAGTAGTTGTACCGCCACTAACGTATAGACATCTCTATAACCCCAGCTAACAACAACATCTTAACTCATTGCAGCTCCCTGGTGGACAGGTCTATAGTTTGAGTATCCAGGAAACCATAATTCCGGATTCGTGCATACTAGATCTCATATCAGTGCAAATATCTAGATGATGTAAAGTGGGTGCAACAGCAACTCTAACCGTTGAAGTTTCGTCATTACTTCTTAGCCTAGTATAGATATACGCTGGCATCATCTGAATGTAGAATGAGCAAGATCTGGACCAAACTTCCTCAGCACATTCCATTATAGTCCTCGCTCTGATTTATACTATTTTCTAAAAACATGCAGATCATAAAAGTCGTCGCCCTTCTCGCGGCCAAGTATGCTCCTCTCTTACTGTCACATGTCCTACAAACCATTTACTGAGATAATCTATAGCCTCGCCGTCGTACAAGGCTGTAAATGTTGGTCTAAAGATAGTGTGGATCTGGAAGTGAGCGAGGATTGTTGCCCTAGTGGCTGTTGGAATGATGATAAAGGCAGTGTGAGCTTCCATGATCAAATCTAAGCCCTTAATATGACTGGATGGTATTGACGAATCGCTAGTGTGATTCCGACTGCTTGAAGGGTGATGATGAGTGGGATTATGCGATCTGTTGTGCGGCGGAGGATGATTGTAGTGATTGCAAATATGGTTGTCATAAGTCGGGATTCTGGGAGTATGATTTATAAATCGCTGGATCGTTGCACCATGTTCATTTACTGTAAAATGGTATTATGCTATGGGATTGACTGGTTGGTCTGTAATTGGATCTATGAATATGATATCTATTTTCGTTGCATACTGATCCCACATATCAGGCTGGGTCGGTCGGGAGGATCAGAATTATTGGCAGATCGGCAGAGTTGGGTAGTTAGAGTGGTAGTGGAATTTTGTCTAGCTCTGTTTAGTAACATTCATCATACATGAGGGATTGTTTCCATCCAACAATTTTTATCTAAACAACGACCCTAAGCACTTCGCCTGCCCATGGCCTTCACCTCACTCTGAGTCATAGAGTTGGTGACCACCTCTATCGACGTCCGCTTCACAATCGCCATGCTCAGCTGCGGCCACAGCTTCGACTCGCTGTCTCTCGAATTAATTGGGTGGTCTTCCAGATCTAGCCTAGTATCGAAGAGAGTATCACCCCAGACCCGTCGTGTGCTCTTCCTAGCCGTCAACGTATGCAGTGGGAATGAGCGAGATCTCGAGCGGGAGTACTCCTTGTTCCAGAATCCGGGACGAAGAAGGGGTCTCACGGAGGGTGCGGCGGCAGCGATGACTCCGATGGAGGATTCCAGGCTGTGAGTGGTTAGCATTAAAATGTGTATGTGGTAGGGGTGACTTACAAAGCACACATGAAGAGATTTACATAGTCCCCTGGTATACGTTAGATTGTTATGTCAGGTGCTAATCTCGAATGATATTCACGTACAAGTTGGATCCGACGACTCGGTCAATGCGTTGACGTACATTGTTCGCGCAAGTGCAAACCCTGCGCTCCTATATTACCGTGGTCAGCATACCATCCGATCTATGGATAAAAGAGACATACGCAAACCCCAGTGCCATGAGCCCGCATATGGCTGCCTTGACTTTAATCGGTATCTTGACCTTCCATAGGAACACGGTGGGTAGGATGGACAGCACAATGTCGGTTCCTGCGGCAATCGCTAGAGCATGTATAAGTAGGAAATCCCAGGAATATCAGAGGTATCCTCACTCCCTTGCGCAATAGCTGCTCCATTGATTGCTGAACTTGGCCAACAGGTTCCTTGCACTCTTTTATCCCATGTTCGCGCTACCGGATCACACTGGGGGAGGACGATGGCGGCATCGAGAAGACTCGTGATCGTGTTGAAGGCAATGAAGCACCAGAAGAATATCTTCCACACTTTGCTTGTAAGACTATACAAACTATCAGCCGTGTAATCAAGCTACTATCTAGGTAAAGACGTACAACAGCCGCATCAGCAGCAGACTGATGGAGATCTTGAGGAAGATTGTCGAGAACAGCAGCGGAAACAGGCACATCCGCATGAGCTTGATGCAGTAGATGGCACGGTCGACGTCGAGGGTGTCGTAATGCCGCCCTAGTCCGTGCGGCACTGCAGCGAGGATCAAAGCCATGGCGACCAGCGTGGTCAACTGAGCCAAGGCATCAGTGAGAAGTTTAGAACCGTCCTGCAAGCGCAGCTTACCGTTGCGAGCAGATTGAACCAGTCATCCCAGGACAGTGTCCGCATGACGAACTTTCGCACGTACAGCCGCAGCAGGGTGAGGACCACGGCAATGACTGTGGTCACGATAGTCGGGATCACGACGACCGATGCCTGAGAGGCATTCTCATCAACCGCCCGTATCCGTAGCAGCATGATGCATCTGACCGAGCAGCACCGCTGAGGAGAAGGAGCAACCGACCAGCGCAGTCATTCGTGTTATGTGCAGGGACTGAGGAGTCTCCGGGGTAGGCTCCAGCGAAGGACTTGTACCCCGGGACAGAACAGGAATGAAAAACTCTGACCCTGGCAGGCATGCGTAAAGCCATCAGGGGATAGCCCAGCTAGGGCAACCTAATCGGCCTGTCTATGCCAGGAAGGGAAGGAGATCGTGGATCTCCCTCCATCCAGACCAAGGTCGAATGGAAGTTATGCGCATGAACCTGGTCCGTGGGTGCAGCCGGACACGCCCGAGATCTCTGGATGTCTTGTTTTGGGTGGGTTCGAGTGTGCCAATGGCGATGGAGGAGGGCGGAATGTCTTCCAGCTGGCACAGTCATTCATCTATTTATGCTCCACGGAGGGCTCCACTCACGCGACCTGTCGACGCTGTCGTGTGTTGTCTTGGTCATGACTTGAAGTGGAATTGGGAGTACTTGAGATGGAGGTACCTGTAAACCCTCATTTTTGCTCAACTCTATTGCCTGAAGGGATGGTACCGCATCGAAAGTGAGTTCAATGACTAAAAGTGTACTGTGTGAGCATTGGACCGAGGGATGAGGGTCGAGACTGGGAATAGCTGCAGGCACGGGCCCGGAGATATCGTGGGGAAACCGGCCGACCATCTGCCAGGCACGAGAGGACTACTGCTTTGGACTCGATCAACGGCTGTCAGAGACTATTTCAAATCGTATTCTAGACACTCATCCAATCAATTGCATTGTCATAAAATCACGCATTTCGAATCCGTCGGAAACAAAGAGCAAGTGTCTCATTAGTTATTTTTGGCTGGCTGATCGGGAATGACCGCGACACGTCGACTTCCCCCTCAATCTAACCAGGCCGCTAGTCTCTTAGTCTACGCTTGGTAAGGTTTGGCTTGAATTCCTCGGACATGGGATCACACCACTCACATCTCCTCCGGCTGCGACATCCCTGCCCGTTTCGCTTCCTGGACGCTTTGTTCGTGATGATCCAAATGGTCAATGGCCGTCCTGTTCAGGGGCACCGCGGCTGAACTTCCCTGCCGCCGCCGCTTTGATAACCATCTTATTTCTAATCCTCCCTTGAATGGCCCCTGGCTCTCCCACCACCATGTTATCCGTGGACCCTCTCTATTCCGACCAGGACTGGAGCTGAAAGAAGCAGTGGCAGTGGAATTCGAGAGAGAGAGACAGACAGAAAGACAGAGTGGGGAGTGTCAGCCGAGGGTTAAGTGTATCCCCGCCCGAGCCAAACTTTCAGTTTCCGCCCAGCCATGGGCCCACCCCGACCGTTGACCGTCACCATCATCGGTGGAGGCATCGGTGGCCTCGTTCTCGCCGTTGGGCTGCTCCGACGTCGTGTGCCCGTCCAGATCTATGAGGCCGCTGCTGCCTTTGCAGAAATCGGTCTGGGATTGTCCATCGGTCCAGCAGCCCACCGGGCCATGCCCCTCATCGATCCGGAGATTCGAGCCATCTACGACGCTCTCGTCACCACGCACGCAGATAGCCCGGGCTATGAACATTACAAGCAGACGTGGTTTGAACTCGTCTGGGCGACGGGGGAGCAGGAAGGGGAGACTTTGATGAACTTGAAAGCTCTACCGTCGGGACAAACGACGCTCCGACGCGCTGATTTCCTCGCCGCTCTCGTGGCTCTAGTCCCTCCGGAAATTGTCCACTTTGGCAAACGACTGAACCAACTGACCGAAACGACAGACGGGGTCCGGCTACAATTCGAAGATGGCACAACTGCCATGGCAGATGTGGTGGTCGGGTGTGATGGAATAAAATCTAGGGTCAAGGAGTCAATGCTGCCCGAAGAGTCTGCAGTTAAACAACCTCGGTATAGTGGCATGTATGGCTACCGGGCCGTCTTCGATATGGACGAGATGGTGGCGGCGGTTGGTGACCAACGCGCGCGAGTATCCACGATGTATCTCGGCAAGGGTGCCTATGCCATCTCGTATCCGATCATGCGTGCCAAAAAGGTGAACTTTGGTCTTTATATCCTGAGTGACACCTGGGACCATGACACATGGGTTCGACCCGCCAGTAGAGAGGACATGCGACGAGATGCGAAGGATATGGGAAGATATGTGCAGGCTCTTGTTGAGGTATGTCGATTGAGAGTCCAGCTGTTTTGAGTGTACGCTAACTGCTCAGCGCATGCCCGACCCTTCTCAATGGGCCATTTTCGAGCATCCTCATCTGTCGACGTACACCAAATCTCGCGTGGCCATTCTAGGCGATGCCGCTCATGCCTCCACGCCACATCAAGGGGCAGGTGCCGGCCAGGCCATTGAGGATGCTCATGTCCTGGCAGAACTTCTGAGTGACCCGCGAGTAAATAGCATAGATGACGTCGTGAAAGCGTTCCGAGCATACGATCAAGTCCGTCGGCCGCGAAGTCAGCATGTGGTCACGACGAGTAAGGAGAATGCCTATCTACTGTGCTTATGTTTGGAAGGCGTCGGGGATAAAGAGGATAAGCTACGTGAGACATTTCAGCAACGACTGCGATGGCTCTGGGACTTGGATGTGCAAGAGCAGGCGGAACAAGCAAGGAGGATGATGTTCCATGAGAGTAAGCTGTAGTGATTGATACCCAATTAGCATTAGTGTCGCGAGCCTCTTATATGACAGAATCATAAAGTCCAAACGATACCTTTCCAGACAGCCAGTTTCGGTGCTAACATTTGTATTAGCTGAAGGACGCCCACATGAATACCATGAATCCACTAGGATGATATTAAAGATACAAGCATCCACGCCAGAACTGCCTAGGCCTGATGCTCGAATATCAAGAAAGAAACAAGAAATAGATGGTTAGAAATAGACCACTTTTGACATAGGTTAGACGCCTTGAACAATATAGCGGGAGATATTAAGATTACTTGATTCCCAGGAGTCCAAGATGATAAAAGCGACGAATTAAGATAGAACTACACTACTAACCCTCCCAAACTACCTCTTCTTAAACATCCTCCCAATAGCTTCCACCAGCTCCGTCCGACCGCGATACATCCGATCCGGGGACGGGGAATTCCCAGACTCTTTCGCAATGATTCCTCCGGGCAAAAAACTCCGAGTCATCTCTACAAACGGGCCGACAGAGGCAGCAGGAAGAAAATGGCCGAAGAACGTCGGCAAATCGTCTTTCTCAACGGGTTTAAGTTCCACTGCATGTCCGGCCACATCTTGGAATGCTTCCTGAACATCTCTTGCCGTGTACTCGCGGGGACCGTGGACTTCCACGATATATGGACTTTTAGGATTCTCCATGGCTGTTAGGTATGTGGCGCATGCTTTTCCGATGTCGGTGACGGAGACCTTGCAATAAAGTAGTCATTTAGCTGCTGATCTTGGGTTATACCGTTCATATAGGTAGGAGGCCACCTCACCATGGGAATCTCATAATCCAGCGGAGTGATGACCGAGGACAGATATGGGTGTTTTGACTGAACGGTTTCAATAGCGGGAGCCCAATTCTCCATGAAATAGGAACATCGCATGAAGACTACCTCAGGAACGACGTCCTTGAGTATCTCCTCTGCAATGTGATTCGTCATGATCTCTCCCTATGTGACTCAATCAATATCCGTACCTATCATCACGTAATCAGGGATCAGAGGCAGACGCACAGTTCCCTCTGGCTGTTCGGCCCCCATACTCGAAAGAAGCACCAGACGTTTCACCGTCCCGGCCTTCCGGATCGCTACGCGGGTATTCTCCGAGGCCTGGCGGGCCCACTGCATCATATCGCTCCCATCGTAGCGCGGCGGGGTGATGGCAAAGACGGTGTCCACGCCTCCGAGATCGAGGCTGGCTGCATGGCTGAGATCGCCGGCGACCGCGTGGAAGCTGCCATGCGCGACGAACTCGGCGGGGGCTTTGGCGACGTCGCGGTAGATGGCGCGCACGTGGACGGGGGCGGTGAGCTGGTCCGCTTCCAGGAGAGATCGGATGGTCTCCTGGGCGGATTTGGGTGATGCGGGAAGCACGGCGATGAGCATTTTGTTACATGTAGTTACATGCTCTGTGGTAGACGGAGTTGTATGGGGTAGTGGTGCGTTGTGCGACGCTTCGTGGGATCGTCGGTGTCAGATGAGGTGGAGAAGTGTCGGGGGTGGGGAAAGGTGTTCCTTGGTTGGTCCCAAAGTCTTTGAACTCTACTTTACGGCATCCATTATCTAAACCCTGTGGACTTTCGATAACTGACTTCTTACGAAAACATTGCGGTTGAGATGATGGAGTGTCCACTGTCCACAGCTGGACTCACATTCAGTGAAAATAAGGAGGCCACGCCATGGAGGCTATTCTAGTTTCCAGCAGGGATGTTGCGAACAAAGAACTTAGATGCACCCAACCGACTAAGTTGGCACAGTAATCAGGTCTTGCCTCTACCGGCGCCCCCATTGGTGGGTTCGACTAGTAATATGCTCCACGACATTGAATGCATGGACGCTGTGGGTCAGTCGGTATCCGTCTTACGCCTAATGACGGTAAGCATTATCAGTCTCAGCCTCGCATCTATAACTAGTACTTTGATCGGTCCAATATTTTGTTGGGAAGTCAAGAACGTAGGCCCAGTCCAGAGCCTACCTACGCTATATAAAGGACACCGAACTTGTTTCTGGTTGCTTGTATTGAGCAATTCACCAGATAGGAATCCGAAGCAACATCACATCATGGAGACACCATGGACCCAATTGGGTGCCTTTGGCAGCTTGGCCGGCGTGCTGCTGGCCTTCATCACTCGCTCGGGCGAAATTGAAAAGCATCTGCTGAGGTTGTTGAGCCTCTTCACTCTTGCCAACATTGCCCTCATTTTCTGGGCCCCAAGCTACTTAGGCACCACCACAAGCACATCCGAAATCGTCCGTCGAGTATTGCTTCTAGATGGGGCGCTGTTCACCGGCCTGTTTGGGAATATCGTCGTGTACCGACTCTTCTTCCACCGACTGCGCAGCGTGCCGGGCCCGATCGCTGCTCGTGTCTCGCGTCATTACGCTGCCTACCATACTGTCAAGGATGCACAGATGCACTATACTATTCAGCGCCTGCATCAGCAGTATGGGGATGTCGTTCGTATTGGTATCAGATACCCTTCTTGGTTTCACCCAAGCCCTTTCATTGACCGTCATATAGGACCCCGTGAAGTTTCCGTCTGCCGCGCCTCGGCCATCCGGGCTATCTATGGCCCTCCCAGCCGCTGTATCAAAGGACCCTGGTATGACCAGATCACTTCTGAGAATGACATGAAGCCGCTGTTCAGTATCCGGGACCTCAAGGTGCACAGCAAGCGACGCCGGCAGTGGGATCAAGCAGCGAAAGGTGCGAATTGCCCCATTACTTCATTAGTTCCGTCCGATCGCGGTCCTCGGTGGATCATTGACAGAGAATAAATGGCGCCAGGTATCAATTACTATCACAAGTCCCTGCAGGAGCAAAGCAAGATCTTGATGGAGAAGATCCGGGAACATCAAGGACAGCCCATGGACGTCACTAACTGGATCAACTGTTACGCCTTCGATGTCATGGGACACATTGTCTTGGGAGCAGAGTTGGGAATGCTGAAGACCGGACAGAAGATGCCCGAGCTGCAGACTATCGACGAGGGCCAGCGATACATCGCGGTGGCCGGGACGATGCCGTGGATTCCACCGCTGATGCTCAGGATTCCCGGTCTATCTGCCATCCTCAATCCGTTCCGGCATCGCTGTCATGAGATGTTCGATGCGAAACGAGCGGTATGTCTTCGAGACTTCTGTCAGACTTATTAGGGCTTGTCTTTCTGATGCATCTTAGTCCATGGCGAAGGGGAGCGAGCCCAAAGACATCATTAGCTGGTTGATTCAAGCCCAGGACAATGGTGATCCCGGCGCGCCACCCACGGACCAAGCGATTAAGGATGATGCCTGGTTCATCATCGCGGCTGGCAGGTGGGTTGGCCCAGAGAATTTCCAGTTATAGGAGCTCCAAATGAATGGAATATGCTGACTAGTTGATCAAATCTTGTAGCGACACGACGGCATCGGCGCTGATCAATGCAGTCTACTACCTCGCCACGCATCCGGGCGCGCAGGCCCAACTCCAGCGGGAGATCGATGAGAGATTGCCCGAGGGAACAACGGGCTTATCATACGACAAGGTGAAGGATCTCCCGTACCTGACCGCAGTGATCAACGAAACCCTGCGATTGAAGCCGTCGGTACTGGATGGTCTGGTGCGTGTCACGCCGCCGCAGGGACTGCAGGTGGACGAGGATCTCCACCTACCGGGGGATGTGGTGGTGTCCGTGCCGACGTTTGCCATCCAACGCGATGAGCGCTATTGGGAGGATGGCGACCAGTTTCGTCCTGAGCGATGGGCGTCGATCGCCCACCCGGCCGATATGCCATTCCTTCCGTTCTCACGAGGTGAGAGTGTGTCAACCAAAAATCCCTGGATTGCCGACTAAGATGTGTCTGCATAGGCTCGTATGACTGCGTGGGCAAGAGCATTGCGTGGATGGAGATGCGCATGGCGTTGGCGATGCTGGTGGGAGAATATCACATCCAGCTGGCCGACGAGGAGCAACGGGCCTTTGATGGCAAAGAGCTGAATAACTTCGCCATGTCGGTGCCGGCCTTGTGGGCCACCTTCCGACAGCGGTCCTCATCTTAGTCCATCGTCAGTAGATAGTTGTTCAATTTTAATGTTGATTGTGTAATCAGTCTATCACTTTGTAAGCAAACATGAAGAGACTTTGTATATGCCGGAATGATTCCGCGCGGGTGGAGACTCCCGAGATGACGTGCCAGACTTGCCCTTCGATGCAACTATTCCCGAGGCCCTTTTCCCTCCTTCTCTCGGTCGCATTCATCACCATCGCTTTATTCTCCTTTCTTCCAACTTGATTCTCGTCTAGAACATCCAATCATTCTTCATCATGACTCTCAAACTGTACGGCTTCGTTCACTCCACCTGCACCCGTCGCGTGCGCACCGCCCTGGCCGAGAAAGGGCTGGACGTTGAAATTGTCCCCGTCGACCTGGCCAAGGGCGAGCAGAAGACTTCTTCTTATCTGAACGATCTTCAGCCCTTTGGCAAGGTTCCTGTGCTGCAGGACACCGAAACGGGCATTCAGATCTATGGTTGGTGTGGCAGATATCAACCTTAGAGAACACCCTAATAACCAATGGTTTTAATAAACAGAAAGTCGAGCCATCGCTCAATACATCGCGACCAAGTACCGCGGCCAAGGCACCGAACTGGCTCCTCCGGAGTCTGACCTGAAAGCCTTTGCCTATTACCAGCAGGTACATATACCTCTTAGGAAAACCTACACCAAATCTATGAATGAAACTGACTAAAGGGATGAATGGTATAGGCCCTCTCGATCGAACAATCCTACTTCGACCCCCTCGTCTCCCAAATCGCCTACGAAAAGGTCTTCAAAGTGCGCAAGGGTCACGGCGAGACGGACGAAGCCCGCGTGAAATTCCTCTTCTCCCAGCTTGAACTCACCCTCGAAGGTTACGAGCGGGTCCTCTCCAAGCAGCCCTATCTGGCTGGGCAGCAAGTCACACTGGCGGATCTGGCTCATTTGCCGTATGGGGTCTTTGTTGAGCAGTTTGGATTCACGGATCTGGTGAGCAAGTTCCCTCATGTGCAGAAGTGGTGGGAGGGATTGAAGGCGAGGGAGAGCTGGAAGAAGGTCACTGCCTAGGTGGATATTGGGCGGAATATACTGTAGATAAAGCCGAAATTAAAGCTGAAATATTAACCAAAACAAAAAACACTACGAAGGAAAGCTGTTCCATACTTTCGTAATCCGGGACTTCCGATAACCCTGTGAATATGCTGGGATTCTTGCAGTATTCACAATTGGATGCAGCCATGACCTCTGATCATTGATCATCCGATATGACTCCCCTTAGAGACCAATTGAGCCGACGAGTCAAGGTGTGATCAGAGTATGCTAGAAAGGGGGCAATGAGCATCCGTATATTAACATTCTTAATATTATTATGAGGGTTGTGTTGGACCGACTAATACTAGATTTGCTTAACCTGATTGGTAATCGTGCATACCATGCAGTTTTAGGTTTCGCTACGGAATGAGCTTCAACCTCCTACAACAATCAAAACAGAAGTAGACTTCCCCCTGATAACGTCCTATGATGAATGCATTCCTCAATTACGACCGGGAATGTATACTCTAGTTGCAGAGCAACGTGGCTGCCTTGAATACTTGACCTCGATTGGGATATCAATAAACATTGCGAGACATAGAGTATCGTTTAGTCCATTCCGCACTCATGAAGGTAGTAGGCTAACATCTACAGTATCTAACAGTCATGACCTACAATTCGCACATACGGTGTAGAATGCTCTCTAAGTACACTAAACATAATGTCATATAACATTTCAAAGTCGTCGTGACTAAAATACACGTTCTGCAGAGAGAAAGATAATAATAAAGTAGTCAAAGTGTCCCACACCCAGTGAATGACCAGATTGTCCTCGTCCTCAAAGACCAGCTCAGGAAGAAAAAAAAAGCTTCCCTTCCTTAAATCTCGTACTCACGCTGCAACCACGCAGATTCAGGACGACTCGAGCACGCATCGTCAGAAGCACAAGTGGCAGTATCATAGCTCGCATATTCGTAAAAGATGTTCGTCTTATCCTCAATATCCGAGTCGTTCAGGTTAACATCCATATTCTGGATCGGATATCCGTAGTATCCCGTGAGCCCGGCATTACTGCCCGACTGCTGCAATGCGTTATCGACAAAGTATCCGGTGGCGTAGTGGTCGCTGTGGTCGCCATCACCAAAGTCGTGGACATAGTCACTCGTCTTGACCTCGTCGGGGTCATAGTCCGCGATCAGGGCGGCGAGGGTTTGAAGGAGCTCGTCTCTCGTGTATTGCACGCCCGAGCCATCAATCGTCCGGATCACGTCGATGTCGCCGTTCCACAGCTTCTGCAGGCTGTCGTTCTGGTCCGGTCCGAAGCCCGTTCCGTCCATGTTGCCGTCCGGCAGGTGCAAGAACGCCAGGGAGATGTTGTTGTCGTCTTGCAAGGTGTAGAGCGAGATGGTCTTGTCGTTGATGTAGATCACGTCGTAGTCCCAGTTGTTGCTCGCCACGGCCATGCGCGCGTAGGCTGCCCGCGAGCCGTCCTCGCGGCCATTCCAGTAGTCGGATCCTAGGCCTGCGTCTCCGGCAGTCAGGAACACAGTGCGAAGGGGCTCGCCGGAGAGGATGTCTCGGATTAGGTCCGGGCTCAGGAAGAGGACATCGTCGTCCTCGTGTGCGACGAAGTTGAGGGTCTTGGCTGATGAGAGCGTGAAGGAGCCAAGGGCGGCGAGGGTGCTCCAGAGACCGTAAGACTTCATCGTGAGATATGCAATTGATGTAAAGGAGAAATGAGTGTGTATACAGATAGAGTGTGACTCAATAATTTCATTTCATTTGATGAACACAGCACAGGAGCTGTGTTTTATATCGAACAGCTACCTACTTCAACACATACAAACAGGGCAATAAACCGGGCGCTTTCTGGCTTACATTCCTCGCCAGTAATTAGTTCTATACACCGTACCCCTTGCGTTGGCAATCCTGGTGACGACAGACTATCGGCCATGGCTGTTGCAAAAGCCCGGTGACCTACGAGGCTCTGTCTGCCTCACGATGTTGTCAGCCACTCGTGTCTGGATTTACTGTTCAGGGCTGGGATCGACGCCTCAAGCCATTGAGTTCGATAGTGCGGGAGAAACGATGGAAGATCCTGGTCGGTTTTAAGTATATTCGCATTCCATACCACGAGTCGGCGGTGCTCGATCGTGGACACGCTAGGATTTCCGTGTGAGCTGTGAAGATGATTGCCATTATAACGCGAAGCTTGGCTTCTGAACCAAGGTCTGCTTAGTTGAAGAATTTCACCAAAGCTGATAGAATTGGCTCGTTTCTTGTGCGTCATCGACGATATGGTACCGGGTGGTGTTAGTGATCGGTGATCGGGGGTCGCCGGTCATTCTTCAGCATCAAGCCTCTTTGATAATCTATTTCCTGTGTTGTATGCTGCAAGTAAGACCTACAGAGCAAGGATCAGCTTCTGCCACGGTCTCGTGCTTACATCAGTCGTCTACTATCAGGTGGAGGATCTACCAGGCGCTGAATGAAATATGCGCGCTGACCGATGGAAGAAGGGGAGATGACCAGGAATCTGTAGAATAGAGAATCAGCAGCCTGGGACATCGTCATAGCCGGGGGTCTAGATGCTTTCTAAGAGTCACCTGTTAGGACACCAGGCCCAGCATATGGACAAAATCCCAATGCCGTTACAATGCTAAGAGCCGAAGATGTACGTGGCCTGGTTTTCTAGCTTACCTTGTTAAGAACAGCGATCACTGCCCCAATGTATGCTCGGAAGGGGTAGACCCAGGCCTCCAGAGTAATGTCCCATACTTGCAAGTGGATGTGGTGCTCGTCATCGTGCACTCTTTAGGGACTGGCGAAATCATAGTAGGTAGGACTACCGGCCGTAATTTCCGTGAGTCCTTGGCCCCAAGTCTGCTGTAGACTACTGTTGCTATATTGTGGCACAGGATTAGAGCTAAAGTGGAACGTAATAATCTTACGAAAGAGTGTTTGTGGCCAACATATGTAGGCTTCAAATTCTAGCAAATAGTGCAGGAGCGAGCCCCTTCCAAAATATTCGATCAACGAATCTTGAAGGTAGGCAGGCCCGCGGGTCCATAATGAGGCACAGTAGTAGTAGTAGTAGTAGTAGTAGTAG